>NC_060119.1:836087511-836390541 GCF_021461395.2 Schistocerca americana | reverse complement strand
GATAGGAGCTAAAGGAGGCTAGGGAGGGGGGGCGGCTTGTTCCTGAAGTAAGTATTTTGGGAGCAATGGAAGGAGATTTTCCCCTTACCACCAAGGGGAAAGATGTATTCTGGACTCCCGGAGGGCCCACTATTGGTGGCACAGACACAGAGTGTGGTACGACAGGTACTTGTAATGTAGCTGCAGCATATGTGGACGCCAACCAAAGAACGTGTAAACTTTCAAATTTAAGTTTAGCCTCTCGGTAAGTCACCCAGTCCAGGGTCTTTTACTCCACGATTTTCTGCTCCTTTCGGAGTACTGTGCAGTCTGGCGAGCAGGGGGAGTGCTGCTCTCCACAGTTGATACAAGTAGAAGGAGGTGCACATGGAGGATCTGGATGCAGTGGATGTCTGCAGTCTCGACATGTGGCGCTGGAAGTGCAGCAGGAAGACATGTGCCTGAATTTCCAACACTTAAAGCACTGCATAGAGGGAGGGAGATAGGGTTTAATGTCACAGTGGTAAGTGGTAAGCAATCATCTTGACCTTTTCAGGCAATGAATCACCCTATAGGCCAAGATGAAGGCACTGGTAGCAACCCTTTTGTGTTTGGATCCCCAGTAAACGCGCCAGATGAAATGAACACTCCGTCGCTCTAGATGGGCGCAGAGCTCATCATCAGACTGCAAGAGGAGGTCGCGATGGAAAATAATCCCCTGGAACATGTTGAGGCTTTTATGGGGAGCGATGGAAACAGGAATATCACCCAGCCGGTCATAAGCAAATAACACCCGGGATTGGGCTGGGGATGTTGTCTGAATCAAGACTGCACCGCTTCTCATCTCTAATAGTGCTGTCACCTCCCCAAACTTATCCTCAATATGATCAACAACAAACTGAGGCTTCCTATGTAGAAAGGAGTTGCCGTCCATTCGGCTACAGACTAAATACCGAGGCGAATATGTCTTTCTTCTTTCTGTAACCCTACGTTCATCCCATGGTGTAGCAAGGGAGGGAAACGATTTAGAGTCATATCTGTCAGCATTGCATTCTATCTTGCCCTTCTTAGAGACTGTTGGCACCGTACAGTCACCAGCAAGTGATGACTTAGTCCACTTCAATCAGGGGCTCTCCCCACAGGTGCCACCCAGCCACAGCAAAGGCCACCTGGCATGGTGGCCATTGCCGGGAGTCCTGATGCCCCAGGAAGACAGTCATCTACTCCTTGGCATATGTGGGGAGTTTACAACTCTGGCATCAGCAGTACGATCCCTATGTTGTCAGAGCACTACCACCAACTGGGTACACGAATACCCCACCACAACAGATTGGCTACCGCACTGGATGCTGGGCACAGAGTAATCCAATATTGTCATAGGGGCGAAAGAGGACAGGAGACAACAGAAGAAGATGACATACCCCAGAAAGTGTCCTCATCCAAATAGTTGAATTGCAGGTGGAGATGCAAAGCCATGACAAAAGGTTCAGGAGATCGAATCTGAGGGAATTATGTAAAACTTTTGCACCATGTAAGGCATCCTTACCCATATGGCGAGCACTTCTGTAGAATTTCGAAAGTGGCAGGTCAAACCTTAAAACGGGACCTGAACTTACAGGGCCGAGAAGTGTGCGACTCCTTTTAGTCACCTCTTACGACAGGCAGGGGTACATCGGGCCTATTCTAACCTCCAGACCCGCAGGCGGTGGTTGGTTTGGAGAGTAAAGGGACAAAACTACAGGGTTATCAGTCCCTTTTTCCTCATGCAAACACGTCTTGAGTTGAAACCATACCCGAAAGGAGCTTGGGAAAGTAGAAAGGTGTAAAACTAACTGGGAACCACATTGAAAGACCGAATGAAAGAAGCAAACCAAAAGGGGAATATGTGCACTAAAAGCAAAAAGGGTGGAGGGTATTAAAATAATATGGCAAATGGGCTGGGCTGGCTGATTGCAAGAATAAAAAAAAAAGGATGAACCACTCGAGGAAAAAGATGGATAACTGTGTATTAGAAAGTACTCCCAGACACTTAATATATAATGCAGAAAATTAAAGCAAAGTGGGGCAAAACCAAAGACTGTGTTACACCCGTCTTTCACCCATGAAGTCATCAAGATGGACACCCCCTATTCAAGCTTATGACATCACTCATGTGTCTAGTAAACGAAGGAAAATTTCTGTACAGTACTAGGAGAAAGTATCATGAACAACCCACTAAAAAACCCCTACCAGTGGGGTACGAATGTGGGGATAGATGGTTGGCACCTGATGGTGAACATGTTTTTCTTTCATAACTTGAGAACCACAGCTTCTAATGAAAAGATTTTCCAATACAAAATTAAACTACATCAAGTTTCTTACAAAAAATATTAGTTTCTACTCTAATACTAATGGTTTCCACATTGCAGGAGATGGAAAACAGCTATTAACTTATTAAGAATTTACAACTAAATGATTTATTCCCCTATTTAGCCTAATTGGTCTTCGTTGAGTGGGCTAAATTACACACATAAAGACAAACACAAAAAATTTAACTGCAGACATGAAATTTGCAGGACAACCGCAAGAATTGGGGGATCTGGATGGGGACAAATTATATATATGACAGTCCCAACACTGAAGATGCAACAGAACAAATATTAATGTAAAAATCAAGCAAACAAAATCCTCAGAAAAACAATAAAACCACAGTTATAAAAAATAGCACTTGACCTATACAGTTCAAACAAAATCCACGATACCATGCACCCAGCCACACATCGAAAACCCAGTACTGCAAATTTCACTCGAGTTACAACGATCAAACTAAATCCACAACATTACAAAACCACACACAACGATCAGTCTGGAATCCAACACTTCATTTGACCTATGTAGCCAAAACTAAGTCTACAATACCACAAAGCCAAAATTCACCAATACTGAAAACCTCAACTCACCATTATAGGTAAAAAAACACCTCAATAGCTATCAATCACTATCCAAGGTAATTTTTAACAACACAACCAAGAATTGACAAAAATTACATCAATACCAATTCTGATATACAAGAAACACACAGTTATGTACTAACACAAATACTATATATAGTATAACAAAATATAAAACCATAAAATTATATTTACCAACCAAAGTGAGCCACCAAATAAATCTGACAACAGCAAAATTAATATGTCATCAACACAATCTCTCTAATTGCCAGCTGTTATACCGGAGCCAATGTAGCCCCTGAGGGCCGGCAACCCATATAACGTCACTGAGGAAGGGGGTTGTCTAGGCCCAAGGCATACACAAAACCATCGTGGTAAACACCGGCTATTTACATACAAGATAATGGAAACAGACATTTTGAGCACTACTTCCTGCAGGAAGTATCACTAAACCGAAACATGATTGACTGGAGACGGATATTTAGGGGCTAGAACTAGGTCAGAAGTTCAGTTCACGCCGGATGCCAACCTCGTGTACTACGACCGCAAAAGATTACGTCTGTCCTGGGATTGGACTGTTACTAGTGTGCGAGTTTGTTACCACGAACCTTTGTGGAAAAATTAGAAGGGAACTTTTGTTTGCCTCAATTAGGAGACATTTTTCGTTATTGTTACCTTTCGTTTGTATGTTCAGTCATCAACCTTGTGAACTAACATCAATAAAAGTTGTGTTTGTGAAAATTGCGCCCAAGTGGCCACAAGTTGGTGCCTGCGTGTCTCTTCCTCATGGCTGAAGTTGTCCTTCAGCAGCTGGTCAAAAGTGTGCATGACTTACTACAAGGTTTTCAACAGTTTTGCAAGAACTCTCAGCATATACAGGAACGGTTATTTACGGAACTCTTGCAAAACCGCCCGGTTTCGCCATCCTCGCCTTTTCCCGCTTTGACCGAGGATGCTGAAGACTGGGAAACAGACGAGAAGCGGCTCCAGCAGCATTTTCAAATACACCAGGTTGTCCAAGTGTATGTTCTCTTGACTAAGCTCCAACCTCAACCTCCGTATTCTTTGACTTTCTCCCAGATTTGTGAGGTTCTCACAGCTTACTAACGAAGACTGTGCCAGGTGCTGGCTGCCCGTGTCGATTTTTTACCAGTGTCGCAAGAAGGGTGGCCAATCCTATCACCAGTGGGCAGCAGAACTGCAAGGTCTCAGCTGGAAATGTCACTAACACATGAGTTTCCAAAGAATCCTACGCGGACAAGATGGTCTGCGACCACCTCAACCAGGCCACCCGTGACGTGGCTTTCCGGCGCAACTCCCTCAGACCCGACGATCCTACTCTGGACCGGATCATTGATCTGGCATTCAAGTATTAAGTCTCTACAGCAGCCGACAAGCGTTTGGAATCCTGGGCAGAAGTGGCGGCCCTCCGCGACTGTGACACCTCGGAGCCTGTCGCCATGACTAGCGGAGTTCGAAGACGTTGCCGCCGTCCATTCCAATGACCTGCGCAGGCCATCTTGTTCTGCACAGTGTCAACAGGGCAGCCGCCCTGTCCAGGAATTTGCGCCCTTGGATGGCTCCGCTGGTCCAGCGCAGACCGTCAGAGCACAAAGGCCCTTGTGCCCTCGCAAGTGCCGCCAGCCCCTCCAGCTGGCGTCATGCCCGGGATGCTTTAAGAACCATGCATGGGAAGACTGCCATGACAGGTGGGCGTATTGTGTAATGTGTACCCGTAACGGACATGTCAGCTTAGTCTGCCAATATTGACAGCCCCCTCCTCTTACGGCAAATGACAATCGGGTGGCCTATACCCATGGATGTCAACCAGGTGCAGTCTTCGGGATCTTCCAAGCTGATGATCAACATTCAGGTCAATGGTCAGCCGCTGCAGATGCAGGTGGATAATGGAGCAGTGGTCTCACTGATCAACTATTCCTCTTATGCGGAGACTGGAGCACCCCCCCCCCCCCCCCGCCCCCGCCCGCCCGGCACTCCCACCTTGGCACCTCCTTACTTATAATAAGCAAGCGATTGCCCTCTTGGGTCAGTTCATAGCTTCTGTTTTGTATAAGTCGGTTCACCGGGAAGTTACCTTCCTTGTGGTCAACAATGCAGTCATGGCAGATCTCTTCGGGTTGGATACCTTCCAGGCCTTTGGCTTCGCCCTCGACGACAATGTTCATCCAGTGTCTTCCCACATTCTGTTCCCAGCAGTCGATACCTCGTTCACGGAATTCCAGGACCTCTTCTTGCTGGGTGTCGGCTGTGCTCAAGATTTTCATGCGTCGCTCCAGCTGAAACCGTCTGCCCGCCCGAAGTACTTCCGGGCCCGGCAGGTTCCCCATGCCCTCCAGCAGCCTCAATCAAGAAATGGACCATCTCACCATGGAGGGAGTCGTCGCTCCGGTCCGTTGCAGTTCGTGGGCGACACCCTTGGTTGTCCTCAGGAGACCAGATGGACATCTTAGAGTTTGTGGTGACTTCAAGGCTACGCTTAACCCTCAGCTACAGGTTGAAGACTATCGCCACCCGCGTCCCAAGGACCTGTTCTCCAGCTCGCAGGGAGACAATTTTTTTTCGAAGATCGATCTTGCCGAGGCCTACCTCCAAATACCTTTCGATTAGCCTTCTGCTGACTTGGCCGTCGTCAACACCTCGTTTGAGCTGTTCCAGTTGAACCGCCTCATGTATGGCATCGCTAGTGCACCGGGCATTTTTCAGCGTTACTTGGAACAGCTCTTGAGGGATGTGTCAGGTTGTATCAACTACCTCGATGACATCGTCACCGGCCGTACCACGGATGAACATCTCAGTCATCTGCGACAATTGCTCCTGCACCTGCAGGCCTAAAATGCAACCTTGCTAAATGATTTTTTTTTTTCAACCTGATATCTCCTACCTAGGTCACATCATGTCCCCCAATGGCATATCGTCTACCTCCTTCCACATCGTCACTATAACGGCCCTCCCTCGTCCGCAAGATGTCCACCAATTGTGGTCCTTCCTGGGTAAAACTTCTTACTATGGAAAGTTCATTCTCTCCGCTGCCCACGTTACGACACACCTACATCACTTATGCCAAAAGAACGTGCCTTTTCATTGGTCCCCGGCTTATGAATCAGCTTTCCAAAGTTTAAAGTGGAGGTTCCACTCTGCGTAGTGTGTCATACCATATAACCCCTCTCTTCCTCTCCTCTTGGCTATGGACGCCTCCGACTATAGTGTTGGAGCTGTACTTTCGCACCGTCTACACGATTGATCAGAACACCCGGAGGCGTACATATCTAAATCCCTTACAGAGGCCCAATGCAAATATTCAAAAATTGAGGAGGAGGCCCTAGACATCGTGTTTGCCTGTATCAAATTCCTCCCGTACCTCTATGGTAGGTCTTTTCGCTTAATCACTGACCATAAGCCCCCTCGTGGTCGATTCGTCAGACCACCTGCCTTGCACGGAAAGCGGCACCCTACTCTCCGGCGGCCGGGTTCCACAGACTCCTTGAGGAAGACTTAGCTGCAGATCAGCCTACAGCACCAAGCTATATTGGCACACACTCCCCTGCAGTCACCTGTGCCGCACCAGCTTTTCAAAGAGGGGAGGGGTGTTATACCGGAGCCAAGGTAGCCCCTGAGGGCCGGCAACCCATATAACATCACTGAGGAGGGGGTTGTCTATGCCCAAGGCGTACCCAAAAGCACCATGGTGAACACCAGCTATTTACATACAAGATAATGGAAACAGACATTCCGAGCACTACTTCCTGCAGGGGGAGCTCGAGCCACGGACTACAGGAAGTATCACTACACCGAAACACAACCGGCTGGAGACAGCTATTTAGGGGCTAGAACCAGGCACGAAGTTCAGTTCGGGCCGGATGCCAACCTCGTGTACTACGACCGCAGAAAATTATTTCTTCTTCTCGGAATTGGACTGTTACTAGTGCGCGAGTTTGTTACCACGAATCTTTGTGGAAAAATTAGAAGAGAACTTTTGTTTGCATCAATTAGGAGACTTTTTCGTTATTGTTACCTTTCGTTTGTATGAACAGTCATCAATCTTGTGAACTAACATCAATAAAAGTTGTGTTTGTGAAAATTGCGAATTGTTAGTCAACACCAGCCTAAACTTATTGAAATGATAAAATGCCTGGTCAGTCCCATAACCTTCTCCACAAACGTAGCACTTCACATACTCAGCAATTAAAAAGTAGTTGTAAGACTTTAACTATGGGTAACACGTCATCCCTCAACATCACTCACTAACAGTACTTAAGGAGTCCAATGAATAATTAATATCACTCAAAACAGAAACAAACAGGCCACAATAGGTAGCACCACTGCATACTCCAACATACAATCTATAAATACAATCCATTTCAAATATGCCACACCACCCTGATGCTGCACAACACAGTTACATCTTGGGTCAAAGCAAAAGGATGGTACTCCTAACTTAAGTTGACCCCAAACTGTGTGGAATGTCATAAAATAATCTGGAACAGACATATAAATCAAAGATAACGGTAGATTAATAGAAAATACTCAGGAAACAGCAAACTTCGTAAATGACTATTTCTCTGATATTGTGGAGAAGTTGCAACAAAATTTTCATAAAACAAATGTAGCACACACAATGACTTTTGCAACAAGAACAATGATGATGTTCCCCCAGAACAGAGCTTAAAGCCAGGCACCAGAAATTAAAACATGGCAAGCCAACAGCTGTAGATCAGATCTGAGTCCCTGGTCTGCAAAGTTTGCATACAAGCCCATTAACTAAATAAACGAAGCCTTTAGCTCAAGTACATTTTCAGAGTACCTAAAGCATGCACTAGGATTGGACTGATGGGTTAAGGGGCTCAAACTAAGAGGTCATCAGTCCCTTCAACCTACATGTATCAAGCTGAGAAGTGTACACAGAAGAAAAATCCTGGTGAAACTGACAGTAAATGAGAATCAAGAAAACCAAGAGATAGAATCAAGGAGGTGACTCACCAACACTCTACGCGTGGCCTCCCTAAATGAAGTTAATGCGCAGAGATAGTGGACACTAGAGGCCAGTTTTACTACTGTTTGCATTTCCAAAGATAACTGAATCGATCTTTAAGGATGACTCATGAGTTAAATCAATAATTACAGCATTTTTAACGAAGCACAGATTTCTTTCTGATGTGGGAAAATTACAATATGTCCCAATGCAGAGTTCATGAAAGTGGTACTTTCAACTCTTGACGAAGATGACTAACAGGTATACTCTGACTTGTCCAAGGTTTTTGACAATGTTGACCATGAAATACCAAACAAGCTAGAAGCCCTAGTTCCAGGAGGAACAGTGAACAAGAAGTTTCAATCTTACCTGGGAAACAGGGTGAGTGTTCATACATCTGCTAATGACAAATTTTCAGCAAAACAACTGTCGGACAAGAAAAACAAACATGTACGTTTCTCATGATAGTTCATTGGGTCCAGTGATTTTATTATACTGTGTGTCTCTCCCAAGAGTCGTCAGGTGCATTTTCTCTGGTGTTTCAGCAGATATTTGTAATTTTGTTTTTTGCATTGTGTAGCTGGAGTCAGCCCAAACAATTACTGCTTGCAAGATCTTTCATTCAACACCACGTGTGAACAGAAAGCATCTCTTCCCCATTAATAAAAAAAAAAAAAATAGAGAGAGAGAAAGAAAAGTATTTTTAAATCAGAATTTTACATGCCCATTTAATAGAGCAAGTCCAGATTACTCTACTCTGATATTTGTTTTATCGATATGTATTAACAGTGACAGTAAAACAAGAAGAATAAATAGAAATCCAGCAGCGACTCAGCAGGGCTGCAAGCTTAGCGGGAGCAGTCAGCACAGGGCAGAGCATTGCTGTCATTGCTGGAATAACTGTTATTCTTAGAGTTTTACTGTCTCTGTTAATGCATATTGATAAAAAAAATATCGCACTAAACTAATCTGCAACCACTATTGAATGGGCAGGTAAAATTCCGCTTTAAAAATAATTGCATTTGTAATGGGAAATGAACTGACACTTTCCATCAACAGTGGCCATTGCATGAAAGACATGATGAGTACTGTTTATCTGGACTGACACCAGCTACACAATGCAAAAACAAAATTGGAAATATCTACCAAAACGCCAGAGCAAATGTGACCAACAACTCTTAGGGGAGAGACCCTATATATCAATCATTTCCCAGACAGTGTAATACATGGACGAAAAGTTCCCTTTGCTGGTGACATCAACACCGTAGTTACTAATAAAACGTTAGAATATCTATTAAAGAAAGCAAAGTAAACTCTCTGATGTTTACTATTGGACAGTATGTAGTAAATTAAATGTAACACGTGAAAGAACACCCCCTCATGTACACTGATTTCTTAGCTACAGGCTTCTTTTCTGAGGATCAAGGCACAAATCATGGAGACAATTTTTGAACTGCAGTGAAAGACTACAAGAATAATAGATACCAGTAGTAGTCAAGATCGCATTGCAGTTAATTATTTAAAAAACTGGGTATTCTTACTGCACCAAGTGAGTACATACCAACTGACCTGTTACTAATAAGGGAACCTCCCCATCGCATCCCCCTCAGATTTAGTTATAAGTTGGCACAGTGGATAGGCCTTGAAAAACTGAACACAGATCAACCGAGAAGACAGGAAGAAGTTGTGTGGAACTATGAAAAAAAATAAGCAATATATACAAACTGAGTAGTCCATGCTACAATAGGCAACATCAAAGATAATGTGAGCTCAGGAGCGCAGTGGTTCCGTGGTTAGCGCGAGCAGCTACGGAATGAAAGGTCCTTGGTTCAAGCCTTCCCTCGATGAAAAATTTTACTTTCTTTATTTTGCGCAAAGTTACAATCTGTCCGGTCGTTCATTTACTTTCTTTATTTTCGCAAAGTTATGATCTGTCCGTTCGTTCATTGACGTCTCTGTTCACTGAAATGAGTTTAGTGTCTGATTTGCGACCGCACCGCAAAACCGTGCGATTAGTAGACGAAAGGACATGCCTCTCCAACGGGAACCGAAAACATTTGATCACAAGGTCATATGTCAACCGATTCCTCCACAGGAAAACACGTCTGATATATTCTATACGACACTCGTGACGGCATGTGCGTCACATGACAGGAATATGTTGTCGACCCACCTAACTTGTACACTTAGCGAATGGGTAAAAAGATTCTTCTACCTTGCCCGAGTTTGGTTTTCTTGTGGATGTGATAATCATAAATTAACGTAATTCATTTAAAGTTTTCACTCGAGGTACGAATTGAACCAAGGACCTCACATTCCGCAGTTTCTCACGGTAACCACTGAACCACGGCGCTCTTAAGCTTGTACTGTCCTTGATGTTGCGTATCTTGCGCATGGACTACTCAGTTTGTATATTTTGCTTATTTTTTTCATAGATCCACACAACTTCTTCCTGTTTTCTCGATTGATCTGTGTTCAGTTTTTCAAGGCCTATCCACCGTGCCAACTTATAACTAAATCTGAGGGGGGTGCGACGGGGAGGTTCCCTTGTAAGTATTTCATTAATATTTGTATATGCAACCATGGAACAATAGCAAGTTTGGACTTAAATTTATCATAGAAAAACAAATCTCTAAACAGTATTTTCTATCTGGAATAACATTTTATGTTAAACTGCCACAGGAAGTGAACAAGATTATTAAAACACATCTGTTTAAAAAGGCAGTTAAAACCTGCTTTATAAGCAGCGCATTCCACACATCAAAGATTACTTAAAGGATTCTGAATATTGGATAATAATGAAAAACAATAGCAACACCTTCTCACAAGTGGTATCTTCTCATTCTCCAGAGTTCAACATCTTACCATCATGGGGCAATGTTGACTCAGTTTTTCAGGAGGACCGAGTGGAGGACATGAAGGAAGAGTAGCGAGTTTAACACTGGGAGTTTGTTTTCAGAATGGACTGGAGTCAGTTTTCTATGAGAACTGGAGTTAGTGCAAGGTACAAAGCAGCAAATTTATGGTTCTGGTGTCACCAGCAGGAGTCCTTGATGTGTGCAGCAATGAGTAAAACTGCACATATACCAAAGAACAGTGCACAATTAGGACCCACTGAATAGATCAGTGCAGTTGTTAAGACAAAGACTCCATATTCAGGAGGTGAAGCCTGCTCTGTCCGGCCACCCAAATTTATGTTTTCCGCCTCGTTACCCAAATTGTTAGTCACTGCCTATGGTGTGGAAGGGCCCAGATTCAATTCCCGATACCTCGTCAGAATATTTTTTTTTTCTCCTTCTGAAATAGGAAGGTCTGGTACAGGGTCCACTCAACCTTTGTGAGGCCAAAGGACGAGCTGATTGAATCACGAAGCAGTGGCGTCATCAGAATTCATCTACTGGCAATAATGGCTGGAGGGATTGGCAGCATGCTCTTAACATTTTCCATGATCAGAGATCACTTAGTCCTACTGCCTTGCAGGCAGCAGTCAGCCAGTCCGAGCAGGCCTAGCATCTACCCCATTAGTGGTGTTTATGTTTACTTCAGTCAAATTCAAGGACAGTTCCTTCAACAAGACCACAGCTGATTATCTGTGCTATCCACATTGTCGTCGTCGTCGTCTTCTTCAGTCCTGAGACTGGTTTGATGCAGCTCTCCATGCTACTCTTCCTGTGCAAGCTTCTCCATCTCCCAGTACCTACTGCAACCTACATCCTTCTGAATCTGCTTGGTGTATTCATCTCTTGGTCTCCCTCTACTATTTACCCTCCATGCTGCCCTCCAATACTAAATTGGTGATCCCTTGATGCCTCAGAACATGTCCCACCAACCGATCCCTTCTCCTAGTCAAGTAGTGCCACAAACTCTTATCCCCAATCCTATTCAACACCTCCTCATTAGTCATGTGATCTACCCATCCAATCTTCAGCATTCTTCTGTAGCACCACATTTCGAAAGCTTCTAATCTCTTCTTGTCCGAGCTATTTATCGTCCATGTTTCACTTCCATCCGTGGCTACACTCCGTACAAATACTTTCAGAAACGACTTCCTGACACTCAAATCTATGCTCGAGGTTAACAAATACAGTGAAGAATATTGCTGCTACTGCACTTGTCGATGTACCATGTGTTTTCTGTGGATGTAGACTTAATTTTAGCATTGACATTAACGATAGTTTTACTCATGGTAATGGTTGGCTCACTGTAGCCATTGTACGAGGTGGTACTGGAGTTCCGTCTGTTGGTGGCCTTGAAAGTTTTGTGGACAGAGACATTATAGCCTACCGTACCTATCATATTGGAGAACTTGCTAATAAAGACTTTGGTACATCAGTTTATATGTCCCCTTCTCCATTGTCTTTGTATACACGTAGTAAGAGAAAAATATCTGTAAATGGATCTGTGTTCATATGGGTTAAAGGTAAAGGAGTATGTGAATATGTAAAGTTTGTTGGTGACTGTACATTGTATTTTCACAAATAAAGTGATCTGTAGCGTAGCTGAGAACCGGACAAGGGTACATCTAGGAGCTGTCGGCATAGAGGATGTAACAGCATGTTCCATGTTAAAGTTCTTATCGCTTGACCTTTGACCCCACCATTGCAGACTACAGGGTTACGCAACGTGGTGGCGTGTGTCACGCAGTACCGTATTTCCCATTTCATCTTCATCTACATCCTCTTCCATTTCCATAATATTGTCCTCGAGTGCATCACCCTTGTATAGACCCTCTATATACTCCTTCCTCCTTTCTGCTTTCCCTTCTTTGCTTAGAACTGGGTTTCCATCTGAGCTCTTGACATTCAGACAAGTGGTTCCTTTTCTCCAAAGTTCTAAATAGGCAGTATCTATCTTACTCCTAGTGAGATAAACCTCTACATCATTACATTTGTCCTCTAGCCATCCCTGCTTAGCCATTTAGCACTTCCTGTCAACCTCATTTTTGAGACGTTTGTATTCCTTTTTGCCTGCTTCATTTACTGCATTTTTATATTTTATTTTCTCCTTTCATCAATTAAATTCAGTATTTCTTCTGTCACCCAAGGATTTCTACTAGCCCTCGTCTTTTTACCTACTTAATCCTCTGCTGCCTTCACTACTTCATCCCTCAAAGCTACCCATTCTTCTTCTACTGTGTTTCTTTCCCACATTCCTGTCAATTGTTCCCTTATGCTCTCCCTGAAACTCTGTACAACTTCTGGTTTAGTCAGTTTATCCAGGTCCCATCTCCTTAAAATCCCACCTTTTTGCAGTTTCTTCAGTTTTAATCTACAGTTCATAACCAATAGATTGTGGTCAGAGTCCACATCTGCCCCTGGAAATGTCTTACAATTTAAAACCTGGTTCCTAAATCTGTCTTACCATTATATAATCTATCTGAAATCTGTCAGTATCTCCAGGCTTCTTCCATGTATACAACCTTCTTTTATGATTCTTGAACCAAGTGTTAGCAATGATCAAGTTGTGCTCTGTGCAAAATTCTACCAGGCGGCTTCCTCTTTTATTTCTTACCCCCAATCCATATTCACCTACTACGTTTCCTTGTCTCCCTTTTCCTACTACCGAATTCCAGTCACCCATTACTTTTAAATTTCTGTCTCCCTTCACTATCTGGATAATTTCTTTTATTTCATCATACATTTCTTCAGTTTCTTCATATGCAGAGCTAGTTGGCACATAAACTTGTACTACTGTAGTAGGCGTGGGCTTCGTATCTATCTTGGCCACAGTAATGCGTTCACTATGCTGTTTGTAATAGCTTACCCACATTCCTATTTTTTTTCATTCATTATTAAACCTACTCCTGCATTACCCCTATTTGACTTTGTATTTATAATCCTGTATTCGCCTCACCAGTAGTCTTGTTCCTCCTGCCACCGAACTTCACTAATTCCCACTATATCTAATTTTAACCTATCCATTTCCCTTTTTAAATTTTCTAACCTACCTACCCGATTAAGGGATCTGACATTCCACACTCCGATCCGTAGAATGCCAGTTTTCTTTCTCCTGATAACGATATCCTCTTGAGTAGTCCCTGGCCGGAGATCCGAATGGGGGACTATTTTACCTCCGGAATATTTTACCCAAGAGGACGCCATCATCATTAACCATACATTAAGCATATTTATATATTCAGTGCATCTATATATTTTAGCTATTTATTTTCACTAGCTATATAAATGATCTGGCAGACAGGATAAGCAGCGGTCTACCATGTATGCTGATGATGCTGTGGTGCATGGGAAGGTATTGTTGAGTGACTGTAGGACACAAGATGACTTACGCTAAATTTCTTTGGTGTGATAAATTGCAGCTATATCTAAATGTAGAAAAATTTAAGTCAATGCAAACGAGTAAGAGAAACAAACCTGTAATGTACAGCATTAGAAGTGTGCAGTTTGACACAACCACATCATTTAAATATATGTGCACAACATTTCAAAGCAATGTGGAATGGAATGAGCATGGAAGGGTTATGGTAGGGAAGGCGAATAATTGATTGATATCCATTTATTGGGAGAATTTTTTTGAAAGTGTGGCTCATCTGAAAGGAGGCTGCTTATAGGACACTAGTGCAACCCATTGAGTATTGTTCGAGTGTTTGGGATTCGCACTATGTCTGACTGAAGGAAGACATCAAAGCAATGCAGAGGCTGGCTGCTAGTTTTGTTACCGTCAGGTCTGGACAACACAGAAGTATTATGGTGATGCTTTGTGAACTCTAATAGGAATCACCAGAGGGAAAGTGAAATTCTTTTCGAGGAACATTGCTGAGAAAGTTTAGAGAACTGGCATTTAAGGCTGACTGTAATGATTCTACTGCTGCCAATGTACAGTTTCACAAAAGGACCGTGAAGATAAGATTAGAGAGATTGGGGCTCATTCAGATGCACATAGACAGTCATATTTCCATTGCCCTATTTGCAAGTGGAACAGGAAAGAAAAACTGCACCACAAGATGATTAGGAATGGAAATGACTAGGAGTGGTACAAGGCACCCTCTGCCACGCACAAAACTGTTGATTTGTGGAGTATGTATGTAGATGCAAATGTGAAATCCTTTATCACAGCAAGATGATCCCTGGCTGGATGGAAGTAGGCAGTGGCCTATTTACAAGAAACACCCATAACAACAGCCTGAAGTGATTTAAGGCAATCATGGAAAACTTAAATTTGGGCGATTATACAAGGAGTTGAACACCAATTCTGAAGGCCAAATTTCTCTAACACAGTACGACTTTGTCCAGTACCTAATTTTGCAGAGACAGTTGTTCCACAAATCCACTAAACAATATGAGGATACATTGCACATTAATATTTTCAGAAATTTGTTGTAGCTAAAATATTTTCCAATATCATAAACATTCCTTCTGTGCTGGAGAAATGCCCTATACCTGTCTCAATATTTCAAATACCAAGAATGTACTGGATGTGGTAATTTTATTAACATAAATAAAGCCACCGTTTATTTCACTGCAAAGTTAGAAACTGTTTTACAAAGCTGTGATAGTAGACTTCAGCCATCTTCTGTGCTTCACACGTAACAGTTACACAATGTGTTGCATTTTCTCTCATAGGTAGATATGAACAATGCAGGACAAACACTTCTCTGAATCACATCACTGCCAACAACATTTGTTACTCGACAGAATTCTCCTCTCCCTATAAGAAATAGAAAAAATACTCTTATAGCAAAATGTTTTCAGATTTTCTTACATGCCTCTTTCCATCTAAAGCTATGCAGACACACTTCCTATGCCCTCTCAAACAAGCAACAGCCACCTCCTCCTGGCACCCTCCCGCTCCCCCGCCAGTTTACAGAAACCCGCACTAAGTAACCTCTATGCTCCTTTCGAAGCACTCATTAACACCAATTATTTTCACAGGTCCACTTTAATGTCAGCTGATCATTGAAGTGTTGCTGAGTAATGGAAGCTTTATATTATTAGTGTTAACTTTATTTTTTATAAAGGTTGTAGTGCCTAACTTGTCTGTTGGTCAAGGGTGGGTTGGAAGGTAAAAGTTTACACATTCCCAAGATATTCGAACACAAAATGCAGCATTTGTCATCCACAATTTCATGTATTGCCATGTATCAACATTGTCCAAATTACTCGTTTCACCTTTTAATGTCCTTTACTTTTAAAGTCTTCCCCAAGCAGTTAAACATGCTACCTATAAAGTAATCACTACAGATATAAAATCTGCCAAGAAATCAATACAAACAAAAAATATCTCGCATCTCACAAAATGTATCAACATACGTATGAGCCATTGGCAAATGATATGGCACGTTATATTTTAGATGCTGCTGATGGCTAGCAATATTAGCAAATATATGTAAAAAAATGTTATCTGTACATTACAAACCTTTCATTATACCCTCAGTAAAACACTGCAGGCAAAACACTGCGTAAAACCGTTTCTGAACGAAGATCCCACAATGTTTGACAGTTAACGGCAACGGTCACAACTGTCACTCGAGAACTTATTGCATAATGCCACTCAGGTAAATGTATTTTGGATGCATGTCAGTATTCTTAGTCTTTTCAATAATATTCACAAAGTAAAAATCATAAAGCGAAATAAACGGTTCCAAAACAGTGGTAAACAGTCTGCGAGCAAAATGCTCACATAGCGGTATCAGAAGTCCTTGAGACCTAAAATTATAATCAAGATGCATTTAACATCAGTTAAGAAATCCGAAAAGTTTTCGAACACCCGGAAAATTGTGATTTTCCTCCGACGTTTAAAAAATGTCTCAATCCGCCCCAGCATGCCAACTATATAAATATTAAAATTGTGAAAAGACTTTCAGTGCGAATAGTTTCTAGTTGTACTTACCATTCCCACTAATGCAATACTCTATCATTTATCCGGTGTGGGTCAAGATAAAGCTGGTCAACAGCAACACAAAACACACTAAACAAGCAAGCTTTTGTATAGGATTTGATTTGAATTTCCAGCCCTATGATAACGATTCCAACAGCCAATCACATTGTTTTTCTATAAAATCTTTGAATGTGCCTCAAGTGTACATGGCTGCCAATACTTAATTTTACCTGCATAACTAATAATGTTTAGTACGTGAACAGCTGATCTAATTTTATTGTGGCTAAATTTTTCGAAGGCCATAAAGGTATTTTTTAAGCAACTGAGCAGTAACTAGTGAAAGTCCGTTCTTGTAGAACGCGGTTGTTCTATGGTCTGTGATTGTTGGTACCAAACGCAGGAAGTCGGGCCGTTGTACTGAACAGCTGAACATTTTGCAATTTGCAGTGTTGAAACCACATGAGAAAGTTTGTTTATGAGTATCACTGTGCAAGTCAGTGAGTAGGGTTATTGGGATTGATATTTCTGACATTATTGTGTGTAGGTGGCCATGGACCAGCCAAAGGAACAAGTTAAAATCCCGATGGTATACACATGTGGGGGTAAGATTTCTTTCATGAAACTTGAGTGATGTTCGGCTTTTGAACATTCCATTGAAACTGTTACTTTTGTAATTGCAGAATGTCATCATGAAAATGAAATAAGAGCGCGCGACCCAATCCGATGTCGAGAATGTGGCTACAGAATTATGTACAAGAAGAGAACAAAAAGATGTATCCTTTTGGACCTACATTTTTCCCATACTATGTATTGTCTCAGTCGTCCCAAACAAAATGAATTTGATTTTAGAAGCTTGAATTTTTTGCTGTGTTTCTTGTGTATTAGTTGGTATGAGAAATATTGTTTTCTGCATGTTCCGTTTTTGATGTGTTATGAACGTATAAAACAGTCAATCAGTGTTATTTCATGCTGAACTACGGGAAATGTCGCGTCGGATCAACAAGAAATGGAATGTTGCCGGGCAGTATAGAAGGCTTCAGTTTTTTTTAAGAAAGTTTTATTTATTGGCCCTGAGAATCTAGAGCTGTACAGTGTGCAAAAGATGTTGGACCATTCATTAATTACAATACACATTCGTTGATTTTTTTTTTTTTCCCCCCTTGACGTCGTTTCAACAAAAGATAAAATTATACAATATTTTCTTACTCTACACATTTTATAAAGTCTTAGGCTAATCGGTGAGGCAGTTTTGTTTTTCTGGGTATTCCCTGACGGTATAGAAGCAGTGTTCGACCAAGTAATCCTTCACAGTTGATTTGAACTTGTTTAAGGCCATTATTATTTTCGTGGATTGGTGTAGTGCATTGTACAATTTGATGCCGGGGTTGGAGCATGGCTTTCTGTAATAGTGCTGTGTTTATCTGTTGCTCATGTAAAACATTTGTTTGTCTTGTGTGGTAGCTATGTACAAATCCTGATGAATGTTTTGATTTTAAAAGCTTGAATTTTTTGCTGTGTTTCTTGTGTATTAGTTGGTATGAGAAATATTGTTTTCTGCATGTTCCGTTTTTGATGTTATTTCTGTGGGACATTTATGGGTGACCTTTTGTTCGATAAGCTTTTCTGCTACATGTACAAAATTACTGTTAAATGTATTAGCTACCTCCTTTGGTTTCCAGATAGTGTGCAGATTTTCATTCAACTGAATATTATTAGTTTTTGTTTGTTACTTTCTGTTTCTTTATGTACAATATTCCAAACAGCTTTAATTTTATTGGATGCATTTCTTATATATATGTCATTTTCCAGTATTCTGGCAATTTTTATTACTTTCTTAAGAACTAATTTATAGTTATAACACTTATCAAATTGGGGTGTTGTGTGACATGTTTTTGTAACTCCGTAGAGGAAATCATTTCTCTGGACATGATTTTTTGATACCTGTAGAGATCAATTTATTTGTGTGAGTGAGTTTTGACCTCTTAATTTTAAGTGGAAGTGCTACATCAAAATGATATTTAATTGCATCCGTAAAGATATTGAATTTGTCAGGTGTATTTCCCATAAATTTTCTTCCATGATTCTTCTCTCTCTCTCTCTCTCTCTCTCTCTCTCTCTCTCTCTCTCTCTCTCTCTCTCTATACTCTGATCATTGTTAAGAATTGGTCTCATATGTGCTGTCAGTTTGTGGCCCTTATCACATACAGTGTTGTAGCTTCTGGTTTGTCCATAGTGGTCTCCAAGTCCAGTTTTTTTCTGCTTTGTAAAGTTGTTGATTAAAGTTAATCATTATTTGGTCTAGTGTGGATTTTTAGAGCAAGTTTCTGCTGTTGTGGAATGTATTGTGATTTTAAAGTTATAAGAAACTAAGCGATTCAGTAGTTCTGTTCTAATTTCATGGGATCTGCTAAAATCTATATTGAAATCACCGCATATGAGGAGTATTTATTTTTTTACAGTTTGAATTAATGTTTTTTTCCACGTGTCGAAGAAAGTTTGTCTCCATCAGGAGATTTGTAAATGGCAATCTACAGTTGTTTCGTGTGATGGTAATTCTAAGGATGATGTTTCAAAATCCTTTTCACTATTTAGTGTCTTTAGTTGTTCCGTATTTTTTTAAGCTATTCCTTTTCTGACAAAGATGCAGTTTACACCACATTGAAGTTGCTTTCTACAAGTGTAGCCTGCCAATTCATAGTTCATGTTCACTGTTTGTGATATATCATCTATTGGAAATACGGAAGCGTCCGATCCCACCCGTCTGCTTTGACCCATGACGTCACAAATGTGGCGGAAACAAAAACAAACACACACACTTTCCACAAGAAGTCTAATGACACTAACGGGACAAGCGCGGGAAATGGAGTGTTTTGGGTGGGGGGCAAACTAAATATAAACAAATTTAGACTCCTTGCATAGCTACAACGTGTAAGTGAAGACAGCCATGCATGAATACCCACCCGCCTCCCCAGGGGTCGTAACCCCTGCAACCCATAGAAGATAAAGATGCTTCAGTAGCTGATTAGTGTTTTTTGTCTTTTTTTTTTAAAAAAAAAAAAAAAAAAAAAAAAAAAACCTCACGGGATAGAACGAACAGATCAGAAAGATAAATATAATAAACTAAAACAGAAATTTGAGGAAACAGATAATTAAAATAAGTAATAAGTGTTTTTAAATTTAAAAAAAATATATCATGAGATAGACCGAACGGATCAGAAAAGTAAATAAAATAAGATGAAACAGAACTGGAGACAGCCATACTCAAACCAAACTCCGCGCCGTCATGACGTCACACATGACAACACCCTTACGTCACGGGTCAAAGCCAACGCGTGGGATCGGACGCTTCTGTCGACCCTCATCTATTAACCAGTGCTCATACAGATGTAGCGCAGAAGCATTATTGAATTTATTTGAAAGCATTATTTCCAATTCTATTGATTTATTGCCCAGAGATGAACATTCTGATGGAACAGCATAAAATTATGAACCGGTTGACTTCTGTTTTTCATTTTTTTTCTAGCACTAGTAGGTGATCTGTTTTACTGGCAGAAACACATCTAATATTTTTTGTAGACTTGCTTAAATTATCATCCCCTTTACTAAAAGTCAATTTCCTTTGTCATGCTGGACAAGGATCTGCCTGTATCCACAATACAGGCGCTCGACAAACAAAGAACTAAGAATGGATGGCCTCTGCCACTCAACTCGCTGAAGTTATTTTAATTGGAGTAAAGGTAAGCCATTTTACTACAGAAGGAATGCAAAGAGAGTGGTCAGTTGTACAAGAGTTTACAGAAGCAAAATGAGGGAAATTGAATGTAGTCTAATTTAGTCGGGTTATACTGAAGGAATTGGGTCAGGAAATTGGATATGTAAATAGTGGAAGACTTTTGTTATTTGGGCAGTATAATAACTGACAATGGCTAATGCTGAAAGAATATAAGATAAAGTTATGTATAGCAAGAAAAGTGATTCTGAAAGATAGAAATTTGTTAATGTTAAATATGGATCTAAATTTAAATGTTAGGTCTTTTCTGAACCTATTTGTCGGAGTGAAGGCTTGTACAGAAGTGAAATGTAGATCAGATAGCTAATGAGCTGATACTGAATCAAATTGAGGAGAAAAATTAATAGCACGATGTAAGTAAAAGAAAGAATCTGTTGATATGGGACATATTGAGATATAATGGTATCATCAGTTTGAACATAAAGTGGAGGTAAAATTTGTTAGGAGACTCAGTGGCCTGACTGCAGTAAGCAGGTTCAAATGGATATAGCTTGTAGTAGTTCTGCAGAGGTGGAGAATATTGCACTGGATAAACAAGCGTGGAGAGTTGTCAAAGCAGTCTTTGGACTGGTGACCACAACAAGATTTGGGGAAACAAAATTCAAGTTGATATGGTATTTTCGTAATTATGCCGTGACTGACTATACTTCATCAGTTGGCTGTCAGCAATGTTTCAAAAATCAAGCCTAAACTTCAGTGCAATTTTCCAAATTATGCAAATGTTGTGTTCATAGAAAATGTGACTATGGAAGAATGGAACTGAACATTGGGTCACATTCCTGTTGACAAAGGATTGTTTTGAATTTCTCACACTAACGGAGGAGGGTTCGAGAATGTAAAGACATTCTGGATAAAGGATATATTTATCTGGTTTTCACAGATGTCTTTGGTAACTAAGTGCTGATGCTTTGCGTGTACAACTCAAAATTAATAAGCTGCTGTAAGAGCAAAAGTTGAAAGGACAGTGGTCAAATTGCTGACAGGTTGGTTTCAGTGTTCACTCCAGCTTTCTAGTAAACTTGCAATGTTGCCTGGACTCTCTTGACATTTTCCCAGGATTATACAATTGTGTCTGTCAATATTGCATTCCAGAACTTTGAAAAGATCTTTACAATAAACTGTACAATGTAGAATGAACTGTTGTGGAATTTCAGTATGTAAAAAGCCTCTCCCCCCCCCCTCCCCCCCCCCTCCCCTTCATGAACATGGCATCTTGATTGTCAACACAGAGTTCTGTCAGTTGATTCAAACCTGAAATTCCAAGTTCTTGTCCAGGGTTTCATAGCCAACATACATTGGCGATCGAAGACATAGCTGATTGGTATTCTTTGTTTAAAAACAACAGTTGAGATTGTAGTAATATTTCTTTATTATAATCGGTTTTGGCTTATGTTAAAGTCATCCTCAGAATTTTTTTTTTGGCCCCTGTGGCTGGTGCTGGTGGCTCCTTGGTATTTCATATTATACTACGATCATACACTATGTTGTTTTTCTTGCTTTGAATTTGCCACAAGAGTTTGCTTTAGAGTGTACCAGACAATGGGTCCTCCTTGCACGATAAGAACGCCACTGTAGAGCATGTAGTAGAGATATCACATCCGTAATTAGGATCAGCACAAGCAAGTTATATTAAGCCTCCATCAATGAAAATAACATACTTCATAGTTCCTTTCATGTATTGAAAAATGTCCCCTCTCTAGTTTACTACTAAATCTGCTTAAGTAGTTAATAGCAAAACCAATATCCGGAACAGATATTGTTGCAAGGTGTAATAGGCTCATATAACATCTCAGTAGGGTTCAGTCCTTTCCATTGGCTCATCATTAACATGATTTTCATCGTTCTTCAGATTTTCTTTGTACACATAGATGGGTTTACAAAGATTTCCTGTGAACTTGTTCTAATTTCCACCCCAAGATATGACATTTGATTTTGAACTATCCTGCCAAATGTTATTTCAAACTTTTGATTCAGCTTGTTCAGAACTTCAGTAATGCTGTTTGTCCTCCTTCCAAAAACAGGCCTATAATGAACAACAATGGTATACAGTAATGATGGTTCTGCCTTCATTATAGTAGATGCAGTGATAGTCAGTGTTAACGAATACTAATTTCTTCAGATAATTTGAGAGTTTCTAATTCCATTTCATTGGGGAGCTTGTTTTATGCCATATAAAAACTATTTGTTTCAGGAAATGTATTCGCAATTGTGAGTATGAACTACCTTCGGCTGTATATTGGAATGACAGTAAAGATTTGTGGCAGAATGGAGCCTGAACCCGGATTGCCCACTTGTCCCAAGTGGTCACCCTAACTGCTTTGGTCACCCGAGCACTTATCACAGCCATACTCAAACTTCCACATGTTGTAGTCCATGTGTCAACACTTGCACTAACATGTTACTTATATTCCTGTCCCGGAAGGACATTTTCAATGAGTCGAGGCCCTGGTATTGGTGAATAAATATGAAATAACAGTGCCTTTCCAGAAGTTTCAACAGTGCCTTTGGTAGTAAGAAGTATTATGCAATGTTTCCTGAGACATGCATGCATCATACTTCTTAATAATGTACACTCTGTTATCTCATACTGTTTGTATCTTCGTTGAATCCATCAAGTTGATTAATGTAGATCTCTTCGTGCAGATCACTTTATAGAAATGCTGCGTTCACATCACAAGTAGATATTTTCACTTCATTTGTAGCTGCAGTCTGATCAGAAATGTGCTACATGATTTATGAATAGTCTAGTGCTTCCTCTTGCTCAAAATGAGGAATGTTTTTTAAGTAAGTACCGTTTTGAAATTTAAAAAAAAAAGTTGTGCTACGATATCTTTATTTTCACATGAAAGCCTGTACCTTAATCTTTTTTTCTACACAATTTCCATCAGTATTGAGGCACATATCATAACGTTGCACCAGTTTTTGAATACCTTCCTCATTGAAGTCTGCCGCCTGACTTGTTAAACATTGCATCACCACTGTTTTGACTTTGTCATTGTCTTGAAGACACTGATCGCCCAAGTGTTTCTTCAAGTGCAGGAACAGATGGTAGTCATTGGGCGCAAGATCGGGGCTGTACGGAGGAGGATTTAGAGTTTCCCATCGAAAAGATGTGATGAGATCTTTGGTCTGATTCGCCACATGCGGACAGGCATTGTCTTGCAGCAAAACAATGCCCTTGCTTAACTTCCATGGACTGAAAGTGCTGGGTCACAATGCCATACCAAACGCTACGAGAAACATTAAGAAAGTCATCCCGCAAGGAGGAAATCGTAAAGCGTCTGTTTTCTCTCACCTCATTGTCCACTTCCTGCACCAAACTTTCATTAACGACCGAAGGATGCCCACTGTGCTGTTCATCATGCACATTTGTGCGGCCATCTTTAAATGCTCTCACCCACTTTCTTACCATTCCATCACTCATAATGGTTTTTCTCACGCATACTATGTATGATGTGAAATCTGACAGTTACTTGTTTGTGACTCATCACACGTTTGCACATATTATTATCTGGATCCTTCCCCCAGACACCAGTTTGTCAGAACTTCACAGCTAGGAACTAGCACTACGACATGTCCTTGGTTCTCGCAGCTCACCTGGCCTTAATTTATGTTAATTTCTTCCGTCTCAGCATTTCTTCACATTAACTACTCTTTTCTTCACACCGTTTTAGTTTTCTACTTCTTTGGTTGTCTTACTTTTCTAGTTTTGACTGCCACCTCTGTTATGTACAATGCACTTAATGTTTCACTCTTATTAACTTGTGCATGATGTGTAAACAGTAATCTCTGTCCTGCATACTACCCTGTCTTCTACCTTTAAACTCTCAGGTTTTCAAATCTCATCTGATATAGTCCCCAACAATCAGTCTCCCTTCACATTCCGTACTGTAAGTCTCCCCAGCCCAGCCGTTCTGGGTGTCTTTCCCGAAATCTACCCCGTTTCCTAGCTAGATCTCTTCAGTCCTTCTCCTTCACCCCTCATCCTTCCCCTTCAGACCTTCCTGAAGGAGGAGTCACTGGCTCTGGAAGTTTGCCTAATTACAACCTTCTTTTATGCTTGTGCAGATATTTTATCTATGAAATTTAATTAATTGATTTGTTTGTTATGTAACTCTAGTGGAAACAGTCCATGTTTCTACTGTGAGGGACAGTATCTGCAGTCTATGGCAACTGTGTCACCTGTAAATAATGCAGTCTCATTACATGAGTTGCATTGCTTCAGGATGGTTCAGACAACAATAAAGCACAATCACAGGATCCATATAGTTACACTATAATGGAGCAGAAAACAAGACAGGTGGCCCATCACAGTGAATATCACTGTGAGTCAAAGTGATATCTCTAGAATATGAAAGAAGTTTCTACAATGAGATCAGTTGATGATCATCACAGAAATGGCTGTGGCAGAAAAATAGCAGGACTGATTTCTGTGTATAACAGCAAACAGAAACCTTCAACTCAGTACTACAGATCTGTGGTGGCAACTCCAAGCAGCTACAGGAGTGCAGGTGCCAACACAAACAATACAAAATAGACTCCATGCACAGTGATTATGTGCCAGGAAACCTCTCAAGGCTGCTCCAGTAAATCTGAATCAGAGGGGGGCTCGTATCACTTGGGCACGAAACCACTCTTTGTGGACTAATCAACAATGGGACAAAACACATTTTCATGATGTGACCCATTTCACTTTCCACCCTGACAGTACTGTTATTCTTGTATTGAGCCATATTTATCATGGCGGTTGTCATGTTTTGGGGTGGAATCATTTATTGCCATAGGACATTTGTGCCAATACATTGAGAATGACTGGTGTGAAGAATCTGGTTGACATCCTTGCACAAATTGTTAATCCACTTGGTGAAAATATTGGAGTGGGATTGGTGTTCATGGACATTAATGCATACCCCCTTTGGCACAATCTTATTAATGGCTTCTTAGTGGAGCATGCAATCAATTGTATGGAATGGCCTACATATTCAACACATCTCATCTGCTTTTAGAATGTATGAGCCATGCTAGAATGAGCAGTTTGCAGTTGTCCTGTCCCACCAGAGGCCTTTTGGGCATCATAGAGAATGGGACAATATCCTACAGGCTTATCTGATCTGCAGCTTGTCGAGTATGCCTAACAGTATTCAAAGATGGCTTCAGTTACTAGGATGATACTATGGTCAAGAAACAGTGTGTTGTGCAAGTTGACTGAGAATAAACTGTAGTGTATGCAGTCGTATCGTTCAGTTTCTTTTTTAATTTTGGTTTAGTTAAGTGGACATGTGTTTATCTTCTTATTTTTGTTTTCTTATAACTGTACCTGATAAAACAAAAATTGCTTTGTTTCCTATTATGACCAGTACTGACAATGAAGCGATATGCAGCATTTATTTTTACCACTGTACTTCCTCTATTTGCAGCATACTTTGCTGGCATTATCCACATACACCACTGAATGTACTATTGAAATTATAACATTGTACGACACACAGTTCAGGAGCTGAGCTGTCATAAACGTAGAGATGCGTGAAAAACTAGCTTGTGCTTAAAGTGGAGTGCAAATTACCCAAATTGCATTCATTCATTCATTCGTGGTTTCATAATGAGGGTACCTAGTGACTTCAAAACTTGAAACATAATCTAAAACCTTCGTTAAACTTTTTCTAACACATTTAACTTCAAATATTCAAAACATTTGAAGCTGGGAGTTCGATTAGATTTGTTAAAGAATCAGTGGTTTACTGGTTTTTACTATTTCCTGAATGATGATTGTGGCGAAAGTGTGATCTGTTGCCTAGACTGATTCGTAGTTTAGATTGAAAGGTGAATAAAAAGTTTTCGGTTTCCAGCCGCGTCAATTCGAATAAAATCCTTAAGCTTTTGATGGCCATCTCCGCCATTGTCGTCAGGAGTTCACAAACTGCCGGGGCTGCTACGGTTTCTTGCTTATATAGGCATGATGACATCAACAGTAGCCAGTCAGATCGACCCAATGTGGTGTGCACTTGTAAGTCGACCTGGGCAGCTAGCAGAGCTATTGCCCGTGGCAGCACCGGTAACGTCAGGTAGCGCCAGGGGCAGGTGCCATGTTTGAAACTGCTGCTCCCGCGTCGCGCATCTGTCTTTGCTTTCTTTCGATGTCCAATGCCTGCCCCCATGCCCTGCTGAGTGTGTATCCCTGATCTCTGTTGAAATTGTTTAAATGAATCTCGGCTGCTGCCTTTACAACAGTGTCCCAATATGTAGATGCATGAACCAACACCTTTGTATTTTCGAACTGTATTTTATGTCCGTTTTCTAGGTAATGCTCCGCTGTGGCCGACTTGTCAAGCTCCCTTTGTTTTATATGGCGCTTGTGCTCAGTACACCACTCCGCAACTGTGTGAATTGCTTGTCCAATATACATGCTGCCACATTCACAGGGTACACCATACACACCGGACACACGAAGAGCAATGTCATCTCTAACAGGGCGCAACATATCTCGTATCTTGGGGGTGGGCCGTAACACTGGTCTTGGCCCACGTTTCTACAGCAAACGTCCTAACTTACTGCTATTTGCTCCACAGTATGGCAGGAATACAGTCCGTTTGGCCTCCTCTACTGATTCACCAGGTGTCTTTCATCAGCAGCCCTCGAAAGTGTTTGCGATATCTCGTTTGATGTATCGATTTTCCCCGAAAACACGTTTTAAGTCCTGCAATTCAGACTGTGGGTGGTCATTGTTAGAGATAATCTTGGCTCTATGAACCAACATGTTCAGGACAGCTTTCTTGTGTACAGGGTGGTGGAAACTATTGGTGTTCAAGTACCGATCATTGTGTGTTGGTTTCCGGTACACTGAATGACCAAGTTTCTAATTCGAAGAATCACACAACCAGAGATGCTGGTAATCACGGGGACTTTCTTGCAATAAGCCAATCACCATCTCAGTCAACATCTACTAAATGTAAACAGAATGAGGTTAAAGATTCTAAGACTCTCCCAGTTGCACCTCAGTTCCTCATGGTATCATGTACTGGAGATGGTCAGTCCTTTGCTACAATTATCCCATTGATAATTCAGAAAGAAAGAAATGTTGGAACACGTGAGGCAATACTAACTTTACGACTTATCTTAGAAGAAAGATTAAGAAAAGGCAAACCTACGTTTCTAGCATTTGTAGACTTAGAGAAAGCTTTTGACAACGTTAACTGGAATACTCTCTTTCAAATTCTGAAGGTGGCAGGGGTAAAATACAGGGAGCGAAAGGCTATTTACAATTTGTACAGAAACCAGATGGCAGTTATAAGAATCGAGGGCCACGAAAGGGAAGCAGTGGTTGGGAAGGGAGTGAGACAGGGTTGTAGCCTCTCCTCGATCTTATTCAATCTGTATATTGAGCAAACAGTAAAGGAAACAAAAGAAAAATTCGGAGTAGGTATCAAAATTCATGGAGAAGAAGTAAAAACTTTGAGGTTCGCCGATGACATTGTAATTCTGTCAGAGACAGCAAAGGACTTGGAAGAGCAGTTGAACGGAATGGACAGTGTCGTGAAAGGAGGATATAAGATGAACATCAACGAAAGCAAAACGAGGATAATGGAATGTAGTCAAATTAAATCGGGTGATGTTGAGGGGATTAGATTAGGAAATGAGACACTTAAAGTAGTAAAGGAGTTTTGCTATTTAGGGAGTAAAATAACTGATGATGGTCGAAGTAGAGTGGATATAAAATGTAGACTGGCAATGGCAAGGAAATCGTTTCTGAAGAAGAGAAATTTGTTAACATCGAGTATAGATTTAAGTGTCAGGAAGTCGTTTCTGAAAGTATTTGTATGGAGTGTAGCCATGTATGGAAGTGAAACATGGACGATAACCAGTTTGGACAAGAAGAGAATAGAAGCTTTCGAAATGTGGTGCTACAGAAGAATGCTGAAGATAAGGTGGGTAAATCACGTAACTAATGAGGAGGTATTGAATAGGATTGGGGAGAAGAGAAGTTTGTGGCACAACTTGACTAGAAGAAGGGATCGGTTGGTAGGACATGTTTTGAGGCATCAAGGGATCACAAATTTATCATTGGAGGGTAAAAATCGTAGAGGGAGACAAAGAGATGAATATACTAAGCAGATTCAGAAGGATGTAGGTTGCAGTAGGTACTGGGAGATGAAGCAGCTTGCACAGGACAGAGTAGCATGGAGAGCTGCATCAAACCAGTCTCAGGACTGAAGACCACAACAACAACAATTCAGAAAGACACTGCAATTGCCTGCCCTGTGAAATCCTGCTCTAGTTTACATAATGGAATTTTGCTTTTGGAGACGAATTGTGATTTTCGAGCCCGAGACGAATTGTGATTTTCGAGCCCAACAGCTGCTTGCAGCTCCTCTCCTCCATGGTTATCCTGTTCGTGGTCATGCTCATCGAACACTGAATTCTTCAAGGTGTTATTTACACTAGTCTGCTCGATGGTCTGACCAAGGGAGAAATCCAAACTTTCTTCTCTGATCAGGCCATCACTGCAGTCCATTGGGAAATGAAAAAGATTGATGCAATCTTAGTACCTACAAGTACACTCTCTCTCAAATTTGAGATTTTTCCTTCAGTGATCAAAGCAAGCTATGAAGTCATCATGCTCCAATCATACATTCCAAACCTGATGCACTGCTACCAGTGTCAACGTTACAGCCACATTTGAATGCCCCTTCGGAACACGGCCAGATGTGTTGCTTGAAGTAGGGATGCTCACGAGGGCAATTGCCCATATCCTTCTCCCCACTGTATCAGTTGCAGTGGCAACCATGTAGCGTCATTCTGAGAGTGTGACATGTATATCGATGAGTGAGCTGTCCAGGAGATCTGGGTGAAGGAAAAAGTGCCTTACCCTTTCGCTTGCAAGTTGTAAGGTAGTTGAAAGTCCTGTGTTTTACCATCTGGCACTTACAGTACTGCTCTTGCTACAGCAGCCTCAAATTCAGCACCATGGTTGTAAAATCACCAGTGTCACAGTAGCATCTCAGTCTCCTCCTCCAGATGTGTAACAAGCCACCACATCTTTGCCTCTGGTGACGAAATCGCCTGCTACACAACCAGCAAGCCAGAAAGGATGGAACAAATACTCCTGTGAATACTTTTTACGTCCCTCCAGTCAACAAACATCTTAGTCTTCCTCTGCCAACTAGAAAGGCTCCGAAGAATCAAACAAAATCACATGTTGTTCTCCTTCACTGACTTGGCAGTCCTCTTCAACAGTGTCGCCATGTGATACCCTCACCCAGCCGACCCGCAAATTTACATCATTGCAACCGCTTTGACCTCCTACATTTTTTCTGGTATGCTTTGACCTTCCCCCTGAGGACAGTATTCCACCTTGTGGGGCAGTCATTCTGCTCATCCGACATTACGTTCATAGTCAAACCATCTCACTGAACACCCAGCTGCAAGCTGTTGCTGTCCACATTTTTTTCCTCACTTCTCCTTCTCTCTTTGTAATGTCCACAACACTCTCATTCGGTGTCACCAGGGAAGACTTTCTCCAGCTTATTGGTCAATTCCCTCATCACTTTCTGCTGGTCGGTGACTTCAGTGCACACCATCTCCTCTGGGGCTCTTCCAGAGCCTGTCAGAGAGGTGACCTGTTTGCTAACCTCCACAAACAACGGAACCTCATCTGCCTTAACACAAGATAACCCATGTTTGTAGATTGTATTTTATTGGTCCTGTTGTCTACATAGCAGCTTTTGCATAAGACATTGGACAAGTCAAGTTATAAATATACAGGCTGAAAGTAATTTCAAGGCATACATATTTAAGCTTACAATAATACACTTTACACACAAGTATTTATATAACACATTTCATAAATTTAAATATTCTTCAATGGAATAAAAGCAGTGATGCTGTAAATATGACTTTATAGAGATTTTCCAAATGTATTGACCTCAGTGATAGCTTTTATGTTTTCAGGAAGTTTGTTATAAAGCTTAACTCCCATGTGAAAAGTACCTTTTTGGCACAGTGCTGTGCTGATTTGAGTCATATGTAAGTTCCTGTTTTGTCTGGTAAAGTGCTCATGTATATCACAGTTTTTTTGTAGCCTCTGGTCCTTGCCTATTACATTTAATTTAAAGAACAAAAGGGTTTCCATAATGTATACACACGGTAATGGGGGAATACCAGATTTCTTAAACAGGGGCTTACAAGAGTCTCTAGGCTTGCACCCAAACAAGATTCTAATGGCCCTTTTTTGTAGTTTAAAAGTGCTATTAGCTATTTTAGAGTTTCCGCAGAAGGTGACCCCATATCTAAGACGAGAATGAAAGTACGCATGATATGCATTCATTACTGTTTTCTCACTACAGCATGATTTTAATGAACAAAGAAGATAACATGTTTTGCTCAGTTCTGTATTGAGACATTCAATATGCTTATTCCATCTGATGTTACTCTGCAGCCAAAGTCCTAAGAATTTGGTTTCAGTACTGTTACCAACTGGTTCGTCATTGATAGAGACTGATGGGATAAACATGTCCTTGTTAGGAACATTGTGGAATTATAGAGCAACGGTTTTCTTACTGTTTATTACAAGCTGGTTACTCTGTGCCCAGCTGCTAAGTTGTTTCGTGACCGTGTTTACTGTCTGCTGTAACTGTTCATCGTCGTCTCCTTTTAATAGAATCGTGGTGTCATCTGCAAATATGATTGATTTGTGTGCATCAATATTTAAGCTTAGATCATTTATGTACAGAAGAAACAGAAGGGGGTCCCAATACGGATCCTTGGGGTACACCACATTTTATTTGTTTATAGTCAGATAAGTGATTAGATACAGTTTTTAGTTCAATATCTGTGTGCTTGACGCACACTGCCTGCATACGATTTGTCAGGAAGGAACTGATCCACTTGTTGGACAGACCTCGAATACCATATCTTTCTAGCGTTGATAGCAGAATTTTATGGTCTACCATGTCAAATGCTTTTGACAAGTCAATAAAGACTCCTATTGTTTCCTGTTTTTTGTCCATCAGGTTTAGGATGGAATTGATGCACTCATAGACAGCAGTTGTCATTGACCTCTTATTTCTGAATCCATGTTGTTCATTACATAGGATGCTGTTTTTATTTATAAATTTCATAAGTTTCTCATACATAACTTTTTCCAGTACTTTCACACTCCATGCACACTAGTCCCATTTGGACCTATCTTTCTGTACTGCCCAGCTTGCCCATCTTCTTGAGTGGTGTGGTCCGTTCTCTCCATGCTCTCAGTTTACAACCATCATCCTACAGTGACAAACTGCATTCATCATAAACGGTTGCATGCACAGTGTTGTCGCATTCTTCAGGATAGCAAATAAGTTAGCTGGATTTCATTCACTGGTTCTTTTAACAGTTCCACTTCTGTTGTGTGGGCCAACCTCCGACGACTTTCTGGGGTCAAGATCCATTCCCCAATTTCCAGCCTGATGGTAGCAGACTGTGTCATAGTGGACCCTACTGCTATCTCCCAACGCCTTGGTCCACCATTTTGCGGTGATTTCAAGCTACTCCCACTATCACCCTGCCTTCCTCCATCAGAAACGACTCTTGGAAGCTCGGGCGATATCTTTCTCTTCTCAGAATTGAGTGTGCTACAGTGTTGCCTTTACTATGAGGGAGCTAGATCATGCCCTCACCTCATCCCGATCCTTTGCCCCAGGGCCAGATAATGTTCACATTCAGATGTTGCAGCAACTTTCTCTTGCGGGCAAGCGCTTTCTGCTTTGTATGTACAATTGCATCTGGGCAGAGGGCAAGTTTCCCTGGTGCTGGTGTGAAGCCACTGTAATACCCATACCTAAGCTCGGTAAGGAGAAACAGTTTGTGTCTAGCTACTGCCCCATTTCTCTCACCAGCTGTGTTTGCAAGGTGTTGGAATATATGATTCATGCCCAGGTGGTATGGTGGCTCGAGTCTCGCAAATTTACTAACCACTGTACAGTGTGGATTTCGAGCACGTAGGTCTGCAGTTGATGACGTCGTCACTTTGTCCACCCATGTCATGAACTTTTTTTCTGTGGGAATCCCAAACTGCAGCCATGTTTTTTGATTTGGAGAAAGCCTAAGACACCTGCTGGAGGGCTGGTATCGTCTGTACTCCCTAAACGTGGGCTGCATGCCCCATTTCCTTCAGGAATTTTTAAAAGATTGAGTTTCGAGATACATGTGAGTTCTGTCTCATCGGACACCTTTATCCCGGAAAACGGTATGCCTCAGTGTTCCATCCCGAGTGTTGTCCTCTTTGCTATTGCCATTAACCCTATAATGGTCTGTCTTCTGCCGGGCATATGCAGCTCCCTTTTTGTTGACTATATTGCCATCTATTGCAGTTCTCCATGGACTTGTCTCATTGAACGGTGTCTTCAGCGATGTCTCGATCGCGTTTACTCATTGAGCATTGACAGTGGCTTTCGTTTTTTCACTAACAGAACTGTTTGTTTGAATTTCTGGTGGTGCAATTTGTTTCTTCCAGTCATCACATCTTGGGCCAGTTGCTCTTCTGTTCGTTGAAACTACAAAATTCCTGGATCTCAAGCTCAATAGGAAACCTTCATCCACCCACATGTCCTACCTGGCAGCCCACTGTATGCAGTCCCTCAGTGGCCTGTGTGTCCTCTGTGGTACTTCCTCGGAAGCAGATCGAACCACTCCTCTGTTTGTACCAGTTCCTTGCCTGTTTGACACTATACTGTGGATGTTTCATTTATGCATCTGCATGTCTGTCCCTTTTATGCTGTCATAATACTATCCATTATTGTGGCATCCGTTTGGCTGCTGGCACCTGTTACACTAGCCCAGTTGAGTGTCTGTATGTATGCAGAAGCTGCCAAACTACCACTGTCCTACCACCATGACTTTCTCCTCAGCAGATACGTGTGTTTTTTGTCTGCCATGCATGGCCAGTCATCCTGTGCCTCCTTCTTTGATGACTCCTTTGATCTCCAGTATGGGGCCTGTCCCTCTTCCCTGTTACCTCCTGGAGTTTGCTTTCGGCTCTAGCTCCAGCAGCTTAACGTCATGCTACCTGCCACTTTCCTGATAGGTGTGAACGCTTCATCTCCTTGGCTTAATGTGGGGGCTCGTGTTCACCTTGTCCTTCATTCACTTCATAAGAACTCCACTTCAGGCTCAATCTATCGCCTTCAGTTTCACGACCTTTGCACAGAACTTAATGATAGTACCTTTGTGTACACTGATGGCTCTCAGGCTGACCGTGGTGTTGGGTCTGCGTTCATCATTGGCACTGACGATTTTCAGTATCTGCTTCCAGAATGCTGCTCAGTATTTACAGCAGAGGTCTTTGCCCTGTATTAGGCCATGCAGATATCCGGTGATTTTTTTCAGTTGTCATCTGCTTAGACTCTGTGTGCTGTACACAGTCCAGCCCTTAGTGCAGTGGCTCTCAGAAAGCTTCCATTTGCTCATTCTTGAGGGAGCCATTGTGATGTTTATGTGGGTTACTGATCATGTCAGTCTGACAGGAAACAAGGCTAATGGTGCTGCTGCAAAGGCTGCACTAGTCTTACCTCTGCGTGCTAATTCTTCCATTCCTTCCAGTGTTGCCATTTGTCACCAGGTGGTGTCATTTTTGTATCACCACTGGTCTTCCCTTCATGGGAACAATCTCTTGGGAATTAAACCTCTCCCAGCAGCTTAGCCGACCTCCTCTCGCCGCTAGGATATCATCTGAGTATTGGGCGTTGTGGTTTTCGCCATTGCCATTTGTTAAGTGGCGATCCCCCACCACTTGTCATTAACCTTTGACAGTTCACCATTTCCTGACACACTGCCCTTTTTTTAACTACTCACATTCTAATGTATGTTTGCCGTTTTAGTGAACGACACCCAGGCTATCACCCATGTTTTATTTTTTATTCGTTTTAGCAATATGGCTAAGGACATTTTATCATCAGTTCGGCACCTCTGTTGTCTCTACAGCATATTTTACGGACCTATCTCCAAGAGGAAATCCTTGTTCCTAGCTCTTTCTCCTCCCTTTGATTAGGCTTAACGTGTAGGCATTTTTAACTCCTTTTTCATATCAGTGTTCTAAGGTTCTTACATGGGCGATATGACTTTAATTGATTTTGTGCCCTAAAACTCAAACACTAACAATTCATTGTGTGCTCACTCATGTTTAATCATAGTTTCTGATTGGTGACCATTGATCCACATTTTTCTGACTTCGTATTGCATTATTGTTAACCTGATTTTTAAAAAGAACTCTTATAATACTATGAGCAAATTTTAGTTTTATATGGTTATGTGATTGAATGTTAATAAGATACTAACTGTCATACAATTGGATTCTCTTAGTACAAATAATAGCCATTGTCATGAAAACTGAGGTTACTGTGTGCTGTTGGTCATGGATCTATAAAAGGCACTCTCCCTCTCCCGTTCTCTTTGCCTACTAGTGTGCGGATGTTGGTTTGTCGGGTGGGTAAGTATAAGAGTGGGTGTGGTATAAATCCATCAGCGGCCAACCGTGTTCTACAAAACAGCTCATCTCTGAGTAAGATAATTGTCTTTATGTGTGTGGTGATTATTTTTAAATGGGACCTTTCCATGGTCCTATTGTGGCCATTGTTGGGTTTTCATTTGACTGCCCCTTATCATTACCACTTAATAAATGGATATTTCATTGAAAGGCTGTCAAGAACATCAGTTTGTAAATCAGTATTCTGACAAAGAAAAAAATTACTTGATAAATCTGTAAAAGTGTAAGACCAGGAAAGGTAACTAATTAAAATTTGTTAAAATTTCTGTAAACATGGCTTGAGTAACATAGCATGATTTTATTACAATTTGAAAAATTAATTTACTTGAATTAATGTGGTAAACAGAAGAGTAATTTCCTTAACAAGAACAGTAGTTGTTTTCGACGCCAGATGAATGATGAATACTCTACAAAACTACTACTGTGTATAATTGTTCTAAATGCTTGTATATTCTGTTCAGAGTAAGATTCCAAGTGGTAATGTTCATTATTATGTCTAAAAAAACTGTTACTAAAGTAAACTCTCTAGCAATTTGACTTGGCATATTTGTTATATTGTATATAAGTATTGTAAATGTGAAATAAATAATAAAAATTATTCTGGAGTAACCATGTTTTACTTTTGTAAATAATTAAGGACTAAAGGTAACAACCCATGAGATGTTAGAAATGTTGAGGTGTTGAGTAAAAGACTGAAAGCTTTTGAACAAATTAGAACTAATGTGACCCCCCCCCCCCCCCCCCCCACACACACACACACACACACACACACACACACACACACACACACACACACACACACACACCTTGGTAGCTACATTGTGCCAGCTGAACACAAAATGCTGCGACTGCAGTTTGGCAGGTAGACAGGGTTGAAGGGTAGTAGAGTGGAGTAGGTAAAGGGAGGAAACAGCTGGAGAGAGAGAGAGAGAGAGAGAGAGAGAGAGAGAGAGAGAGAGAGAGAGAGAGCTGGGGGAAAGGTGGCTGATGACTTGAGGGGAGGCAGCGGGTGTAAAAGATAAGAAAGTGGGAGGTAGAAGAAGCAGGTGTGTGGACAGGTATGTGACATGCAGGCATCGCATCTGGTGAAGTCGTGCTGCACATGGGGACGACCACCAGAGGAGTGTATGACACAACAAATGAAGGGGAGACTGTGGGGTAGAAGGGCTGGGTGCAAAGGGTTACGAGAAGGATTATTGGAATGAAGAATATGTTGCAAGGATAACTTGTATCTAGGGAGTACAGCCCCCCCATGAACCATGGACCTTGCCATTGGTGGGGAGGGTTGCGTGCCTCAGCGATACAGATAACCGTACCGTAGGTGCAACCACAATGGAGGGGTATCTGTTGAGAGGCCAGACAAACGTGTGGTTCCTGAAGAGGGGCAGCAGCTTTTTCAGTAGTTGCAAGGGCAACAGTCTGGATGATTGACTGATCTGGCCTTGTAACACTAACCAAAACGGCCTTGCTGTGCTGGTACTGCGAATGGCTGAAAGCAAGGGGAAACTACAGTCGTAATTTTTCCCGAGGGCATGCAGCTTTACTGTATGGTTAAATGATGATGGCGTCCTCTTGGGTAAAATATTCCGGAGGTAAAATAGTCCCCCATTCGGATCTCTGGGCGGGGACTACTCAGGAGGACGTCGTTATTAGGAGAAAGAAAACTGGCGTTCTACGGATCGGAGCATGGAATGTCAGATCCCTTAATCAGACAGGTAGGTTAGAAAATTTAAAAAGGGAAATGGATAGGTTAAAGTCAGAAATAGAGGGAATTAGTGAAGTTCGGTGGAAGGAGGAACAAGACTTCTGGTCAGGTGACTGCAGGGTTATAAACACAAAATCAAATAGGGGTAATGCAGGAGTAGGTGTAATAATGAATAGGAAAATAGGAAGGCGGGTAAGCTACTACAAACAGCATAGTGAACGCATTATTGTGGCCAAGATAGATACGAAGCCCACACCTACTACAGTAGTACAAGTTTATATGCCAACTAGCTCTGCAGATGACGAAGAAATTGGAGAAATGTATGATGAAATAAAAGAAATTATTCAGATTGTGAAGGGAGACGAAAATTTAATAGTCATGGGTGACTGGAATTAGAGTGCAGGAAAAGGGAGAGAAGGAAACATAGTAGGTGAATATGGATTGGGGCTAAGAAATGAAAGAGGAAGCCGCCTGGTAGAATTTTGCACAGAGCACAACTTGATCATAGCTAACACTTGGTTTAAGAATCATGAAAGAAGGTTGTATACATGGAAGAAGCCTGGAGATACTGACAGGTTTCAGATAGATTATATAATGGTAGGACAGAGATTTAGAACCAGGTTTTAAATTGTAAGACATTTCCAGGGGCAGATGTGGATTCTGACCACAATCTATTGGTTACGAACTGTAGATTAAAATTGAAGAAACTGCAAAAAGGTGGGATTTTAAGGAGATGGGACCTGGATAAACTGACTAAACCAGAGGTTGTACAGAGTTACAGGGAGAGCATAAGGGAACAATTGACTGGAATGGGGGAAAGAAATACAGTAGAAGAAGAATGGGTAGCTTTGAGGGATGAAGTAGTGAAGGCAGCAGAGGATCAAGTAGGTAAAAAGACTAGGGCTAGTAGAAATCCTTGGGTGACAGAAGAAATACTGAATTTAATTGATGGAAGGAGAAAATATAAAAATGCAGTAATTGAAGCAGGCAAAAAGGAATACAAACGTCTCAAAAATGAGATCGACAGGATGTGCAAAATGGCTAAGCAGGGATGGCTAGAGGACAAATGTAAGGATGTAGAGGCTTATCTCACTAGGGGTAAGATAGATACAGCCTACAGGAAAATTAAAGAGACCTTTGGAGAAAAGAGAACCACTTGTATGAATATCAAAAGCTCGGATGGAAACCCAGTTCTAAGCAAAGAAGGGAAAGCAGAAAGGTGGAATGAATATATAGAGGGTCTACACAAGGGCGATATACTAGAGGACAATATTATGGAAATGGAAGAGGCTGTAGGTGAAGATGAAATGGGAGATGTAATACTGCGTGAAGAGTTTGACAGAGCACTGAAAGACCTGAGTCAAAACAAGGCCCTGGGAGTAGACAACATTCCATTAGAACTACTGACAGCCTTGGGAGAGCCAGTCCTGACGAAACTCTACCATCTGGTGAGCAAGATGTATGAAACAGGCGAAATAACCTCAGACTTCAAGAAGAATATAATAATTCCAATCCCAAAGAAAGTAGGTGTTGACAAATCAGTTTAATAAGTCACGGCTGCAAAATACTAACACGAATTTTTTATAGACGAATGGAAAAACTGGTAGAAGCCGACCTTGGGGGAGATCAATTTGGATTCCGTAGAAATGTTGGAACACGTCAGGCAATACTGACCCTACGACTTACCTTAGAAAATAGATTAAGGAAAGGCAAACCTACATTTCTAGCATTTGTAGACTTAGATAAAGCTTTTGACAATGTTGACTGGAATACGCTCTTTCAATTTCTGAAGGTGGCAGGGGTAAAATACAGGGAGCGAAAGGCTATTTACAATTTGTACAGAAACCAGATGGCAGTTATAAAAGTCGAGGGACATGAAAGGGAAGCAGTGGTTGGGAAGGGAGTGAGACAGGGTTGTAGTCTCTCCCCGATGTTATTCAATCTGTATATTGAGCAAACAGTGGAGGAAACAAAAGAAAAATTCGGAGTAGGTATTAAAATCTATGGAGAAGAAATAAAAATGTTGAGGTTCGCCGATGACATTGTAATTCTGTCAGAGACAGCAAAGGACTTGGAAGAGCAGTTGAACGGAATGGACAGTGTCTTGAAAGGAGGATATAAGATGAACAGCAACAAAAGCAAAACGAGGATAATGGAATGTAGTCGAATTAAGTCGGGTGACGCTGAGTGAATTAGATTAGGAAATGAGACACTTAAAGTAGTAAAGGAATTTTGCTATTTGGGGAGCAAAATAACTCATGATGGTCGAAGTAGAGAGGATATAAAATGTAGACTGGCAATGGCAAGGAAAGTGTTTCTGAAGAAAAGAAATTTGTTAACATCGAGTATAGATTTAAGTGTCAGGAAGTCATTTCTGAAAGTATTTGTATGGAGTGTAGCGATGTATGGAAGTGAAACATGGACGATAAATAGTTTGGACAAGAAGAGAATAGAAGCTTTTGAAATGTGGTGCTATAGAAGAATGCTGAAGATTAGATGGGTAGATCACATAACTAATGAGGAAGTATTGAATAGGATTGGGGAGAAGAGAAGTTTGTGGCACAACTTGACTAGAAGAAGGGATCGGTTGGTAGGACATGTGTTGAGGCATCAAGGGATCACCAATTTACTATTGGAGGGTAAAACTCGTAGAGGGAGACCAAGAGATGAATACACTAAGCAAATTCAGAAGGATGTAGGTTGCAGTAGGTACTGGGAGATGAAGCTTACTCAGGATAGAGTAGCATGGAGAGCTGCATCAAACCAGTCTCAAGACTGAAGACTACAACAACAACAACAATGGTGTACAGAGAAGCAGGTGCTGGGAGGCGAGGGGGTATAGGATCCAGATGGCACTGGTTGTGAGTCTGGCATTGAAATTGCCCATGCTATGCTCAACAGCGAATTCCACCAATGGATTGCCACGTCTGCTGTTGGTCACAATTTGGCGGTGGGCATTCATCCAGGTGGACGGTTGGTGATAATGCCCACATAAAATACTCTACAGGAATGGCAGCATAGTTGATTTATGATGTGGCTGTACTTGCAGGTGGCCCTATTCCTGATGGGATAGGATAAGCTGTAATGGAACTGGAGTAGGATGTGCTGGGTGGGTGAATCAAATAGGGCTTGTAACTCCACAGGTAAAAGCCCATGTGTAAATTGGTTGGCAGTAGATGTGGTATAGGGATGAACCAGGATGTTGTGTACGTTGGGTAAGCAGTGGAATAGCACTTGGAGGAATGGGGAGGATTGTAGGTAGAATGTCCCTTATTTCCAGGCGTGATGGTAGGTAGTTCCAGCCATGGCGAACGACATGATTCACTTGCTTCAGACAGAGAGGTGATGGGTGAGATGCTCCTTTGTAATTGGTTCTTCATGGTTGTTGGAGGATTAGGAATGTGTGAGAATATGGAATGGCAAACCTAGTTGTGGACTAGTTTTGGGGAATAGTGCCTGTCTGTGGACATCGTGAAACCTTCAGCATACTGGCCAAGTGAATTGTTAGCAGGTGGCCAGACTTTGTGGGAGCAACTTCTTGGTGTGGAGTGGGCTCTGTATGAACATAAGCATGAGTGTAGCCAATTTGAGAATTGTAAGTCAACATCCAGGATGGTGGCACGTGGTCTTGAGGGATCCAGGGTGAAGCGAATGGGAGAGAAGGCTGTGAGGGAATAAGGATAGATTACCTTGGCCCAGGGTTCACATCATCAATCTAGCAGACAAGGGGTTTGGGGTTTTTGGAGGCTATGGAGGTTTCCTCTGAATGGCCCATAAACAGTTTGGCACAGGAGGGTGCATAATGTGCCCATGGCTGTGCTACAGATGTATTTATCTGCCCTTTAAAGGTGAATTAGTTATATGTGAAGACGTACTTAGTAAGATGCCTTATACATTCAGACAATTACATTCTCATACTTCAACTTGAAGAAAGAGAACATCTCATTTGTAAAACCTTTATTTGTGATGATCAGTTCTGATAAAGAGCTACTATTGTCTGATCTCAGTACAGGTCAATATATGCAGCCATTGCATATGCACTCCGTATCTTAATTAATGGGACAGTTGACATAAGATGTATTGGCATGTCAAAACTGGTATGTACAATATGTTCAAAGTTAAAACCAGTGTTTACAGAATCTTTCACAAAGTGTATTAGTCTCCTGCTACAGATCAGAGTACATCGTTGATGCAAGAGTACCACTGAACCAAGTTCAGCAACTAAACCATATTCTTCACCAGGGATTTGACTACCTATTGTAGTGCCCAGAAGTGAGGGACATTGTAGCTACAATCTTTCCCACCCCTCGTCAAGTGATATTCTTCTGCCATCACCCAACCTACACAACATCTTTATTCCACACACATTGCCACCTCCTTGCCACACGTATCGTCAGTCCATGGAAAACCCAGGATCATGATCTGTCAGATTCACACACCCTGCTCCAGTCCTGTCATGGGTACATTCTATCATGTGAAAGCAGCTGTGTCATATACCAGCTTTTCTGCCATTTCTATACAGCATTTTATGTCTGTATGACCACAAACCAACTGTCAATCTGAATGAATGACCACTACCAAACCATGGCCAAGAGTGGACCCGATGGTGCAGTTGCAGTTGCGGAGCAACAAATGAAAAATTTCAGTGGCTGCTTCACAAACCATGTTATCTGGACCCCCCCCCCCCCCCCCACACACACACACAACACACACACACACACACACACACACACACACACACACACACACACCAAAGCACCAGCTCCTCTGAACCACATAGACGGAAGTTATCCTTGCAACATATCCTTTGATTCACTAATGCTCGTGGGATCAATCTTCACTAACCTGCTGCGCCCACACCCCCTTTCCCAGTCTCCCATTCCTCTATTATCACTCACTCCCAATTAAATTGCCCCTGCCGTCGTCATTGTGTGCTGCATGCACTCATCAGTTCCAGTGCTTGCTTGCCACATCCTCATCCTGTCCACCTGTTGCCTCTCCCTCCCAGATTCCTATCTTGTACACTTGCTGCCTCCCTCAGTCATCAGCAACATTCGACGCGCAGGTCGCCGAAGTGGCGTCAAATCGAAAGACCTGCACCAGGCGAACGGTCTACCCGACGGGAGGCCCTAGCCACACGACATTTCCATTTATCAGCAACTGTTCCGTAACCCTCCCTTCCTCTCTTCTGTCCACATCCACTCAACCCAACACAACCCCTCACCCCAGTTTGCTTGCCAAACTGGAATCCTTTCATTGTGTCTTTTAATTTCCCATATATTTGTTGTATTTTTGTTTGTGAAAATTCTTAACAGTATTTATTACATATCTTAGTGTCTATTTACACATTGCTGTTAGCACACGACAATAACCTGCAGAGTGTTGAGTGGACTGCTCAGCCTTACTACCCCCATCTTGCTGCTGCCTGTTCCACAGAACTGAAGGCAAATCTGCATCTGTGTGTTGGGAATACAATGAAATGCATGTACAGATGTTTTCCCCATTGTTAAAGATATACTTAGTACACAGAATACTGATCACACTTCAGGTATGATTCACCTATTGACATGTAATGGATCATGTCCCAAACATGTCAACTCTGAGAGATGGAAGACAGTAACAGTTTGCAATTGCAGAGAAAAAAGTGTAACTAATCATGTGACTCTTCCATTTCACATACCACTGATCCTTTGATAAAACATTTTTCAGTCTAGTTAACTGATTTCCATTGCAGTCTCAATGAATTTTGTAAATACTGTATTCTGAAGCTCTTCATCATTGTTGGAATGTAAACAAGCATAAACATTGTATTTGCTTGAGTTTTAAAGCAAACAGCTTTAGTTATATTTGAAGTGTTTAACGTAATATTGTCCAAACATGTTAGTAACTTCTGAATCTGCTTAATCTTAGAGTAATTTGAGTTTTCATGTGAAACACTGTTTGCACAATTGGAATTTTATGTTTGTGTGAATTAATTTCATAAATCAGTAATACAATGGAAACTCCAGGTTGAAATAACAACAAAGTAGGAAAAGATGGATTGCTACTTACTGTAAAGACAACATGCTAAGTTGCAGACAGGCACAATTAAGACATTTACATGTAATCTTTCAGCCACAGCCTTTGATAGAAAAAGAAACAGGAATACGCACCATTCATTCACAAAAGCAAGCACACACCTCTCTCTCTCTCTCTCTCTCTCTCTCTCTCTCTCTCTCTCTCTCTCTCTCTCTCTCACACACACACACACACACACACACACACAGGACTGCAAAGTCTTGCAGCTCGGACAAGCATTCTGGTCTGAGCTGCCGGAGTTGGCAGTTTTGTGTGTGCCTGCTTGTGTGAATGAATAAGATAACAAGGGGCAGTGTTGCATGATAATACGTATCACAGTTGTGGCACCATCTACTGGAACATGTGTGAAATTTCGCCAAGAATTTTCTGATGAAAGAGAAGAGTGATTTAGAAAAAAAAGTGCCAAAACAAGTCATCCACAGTGAAACAGTTTTACTTTAATCAATATGAGATTTGACTGTGTATTAAATGAGACGTTAGAAATAGGTATTAAGAACAAAAAATAACATTCGAATAATGCAGTGTCAAAACAGAAGCTGGAAATAGAGTAAGACTCTTGGCTAGTGTATGTGGTTTCTGGCAACGTGACAATCTAAAAAAGAAAGTTAATTTCATAACAGTTATGAATGGAAGAATATTTTAAATTTTGTGATAAATAATTTTAATGAAATGAATTAAATGTTAAGTATAAATGACAAGTTGTGACCAAATGTGGTTGGCCACAGTTTTGACCAGTGTAGTGGTCACGTGACTAATGGAGCTGAGAGCATGCAGGGTCAAAAGTGCTAATGTGTTTGTTTTTCATAATCCACTGAGATTCATTGGCCACTTGATAAACTTAAATCTGTTCATTAGGGTATAAATGCAATAGTGGACAACCACTCCCCTCAGCAGACAAGCCATCTGCTAATTTTATGTTGTTCACTTGCCCTTTAGTGGGAAAATAGTGTTGATTCCTATTACTGGAGTTTGAAAGGCACGCCATCAACCAGCCCACACCTTGGCTGACACCAATCAAACTATGCCCTTGCCTGAGTCTCCTTCCCCTCACTTGTCCCAGATAGTTTCAGTATCGTCGATGCATTGTCCACATCGTTGCCTGCTCCATGTGTCCATCAACAGTGGACATCGCCATAGCCACAAGCACCACCATCAGTTGCGTTACATAATTTGTGTTGCTAGTCATCAGCTGTTGCCGATCAGTTTACACTGTTCTTCAACTCAGATAGTGAGAAACTAGTTGGAAGAATGGAATCAAAAATTGATGATCTAAAGTCTTAAATTGGTGATAGTATAAAATCTGAATTTGAGGATTGAAAATCTGAATTTGCTGATAAAATAGATGAAGTGTCTAGTGGGTTTGATAATGTGGTATCAGTGTCTGAGGAAGTAATAATGATGAATAATTCTTGTGACAAAATTGGAGAATGTAACCTGGGAGAGGATAAAACAGATAGTGAGAAGCTTAAAATCAGTAATGGCGAAGTAGTCTGAAATTAATGACAAAATAGATGAAGTCTGTGGAGAATTATATCACACAAAGGACAAGATTATTGAATTTGTTGATAATATTGAGAGTGATATTAAAGTTGCAAAAAAACTGTTCAGAATTGGAAGAAGTAGGAGTGAAAACTGTGCAAAGTGATTTTGTGGTTGTTGAGGCACAAATAGAGGAAAGAGCATAGCATGAATTGCAAAAAGATGCAGAATTGAAATACTGGCATGTAAACAAGTCTAGAGAGACTATAAAAAGTAACACTAAAAGGTTAAGAAAGAAAGTGAACAATATTGAAAGAGAGATTCAGTTTGAGGAATGTCATGTTTAGTAAATTAATTGGTGACACAGTGCCATCAGTGGAGTTTGACAAGGAACATAGGAAGCATAATTATGCAGAATTTTTCAGTAGTGTGTTTACATTTTGTGGCATGCAGTTGCAGCTCTAGAGGCTATAAAGCTAAGTACTGACAAAGTTATTTATGCACTGTTATACAATTATTAAATTTAATAGTTTTCAGCAGTGTTTCATGCTGTTTTTGGTGAATTAACGATATAATGAACTTTTGGAAAGATTTGCTTGCTGTGTTTTTAGTGTTTTCTGTGCGTTGAAGCTGTTTAGTAAATTTGGTGCTTAAGTTTTCAGCTGTATTTTCTTATTGTTTGTAGTGAAATAGTTCAGTAAAACTTTCATTTAGTGTTTTAACTTCATTCAGTGTTCCAGTGACCACTTGAATTTTTGGTTTTAGCTAGTAATTTTGTGAAGTTCTACTGGTGCAACTGAACTTAGGTAACTTAGATGTATAGTTTTTTTCAGTAACTGTAAAATTTTACCATGAGTGACAAGTGTGGGCTCTGTCGTAGATTTGTGAGTAGTGGGTTACAGTGTGGGATTTATTCAAAACATTTTCACTGGAGGGGGGGGGGGGGGGGGGGGAATGCAGTGGAGAAGCCAATGGGCATCCTAGTGAGATCCTCTTCTGGGAATGCAGAATCTGTAGTAGAAATAAGTTGATAGAAGAGCAGGAGCATAAGATCTGTACCCTTCAGGTGCAGTTACAACACGCAGAGAAGGAACTAGATGGGTTGAAGAGGGTGTAGGGTGCTGGGGAATGGGAACTGGCAGTTGGCAAGAAGACAACTAGGAGGAGGAGGAGGAGGAGGAGTAGAAGTAGGTATTCAGACAGTTATACTTCGCGTATATGTAAGAGATTTGACCAACTGTCAAGAGTTGAGTGGAGAGGAGCCTCTTGTAGGTGTAGGTGTAGGGAACATGCAGCAGTTCTCAGCAGTTAGGAGGACTAGGTCAGTTGCAAAGTCTAACAGAAAGAAGGTGGTTCTGCTACTAGGCAGTTTGCATGGTGGAGGTATGGACCAGCAGTTGCAGGGATTGTTGGGGATTGAGAACCAGGTCACCACCATTGCGAAGCCTAGTGCAGGGTTGGCTCAGGTGACTGACAACACAGGGGAGTTATGTAGGAATTTTACAAAGGAGGCCAGGTAATGATAGTGGGTGGAGCAGGGAACAGTCTTGATAGAGATGGGGAATATGATGTAGGTGGTGACTTGATAAAGATAGCTACTCAAACTGGTCACACTAATGTGCATTTCGTGCAACTGTTTCAGCGTCATGACCGGCCTCATCTTAATGTGGCTGTTAGGCGCGTTAACAAGGGGCTGGAGAAGGCTCTGATGGCAGGGGACATGGGTCACATTTCAGTAGTGCCAGCTGAGTCTACCAGTAGATCGGCTTTCGCTAGGCATGGCCTGCACCTCAATAGATATGGGAAGGGGAGGCTGGCAAAGCTTATAGGTGACAGTGTAGTGGGTGGTGGTTGGGTCACTCGGTGCCGGAGCTGCACCTTTTCTTATATTGAAGTCAGCTAATAGGTATACCTGCTTAAAGGAAGTTCCTCTAACTAAGGGCTCACTTTCAGAGGACGCCAAGTTTACAAGTAGAGAAGGAATTAGCATATTTCATCGAAATATAAGAGGTATTGGAGATAAAGTTAGTGAACTGCTTATAGATGTTGACTCTGAAATTATTGGTATATCAGAGCACCACTTAAATAATTTGACAATTCGAAGGCATCCTTTACCAGGATACAGATTAGCTGGCTGTTTTTTAAGGAGTTCCTTGGGGAGTGGAGTATTGCATTTGAGTCCATAGACATATCAAGGCACTGCACTGAATAGGTATTTGAATGTTGTGCAGGGGCAGTTGAATTTAGTGAAGCTAAACTTCTAATTGTTGTTGTTTGTAGGTCCCCTGACTCTGACTTCAGAGAATTTCTGCTCAAGCTAAAGATGGTTCTTGATTCACTTTATAGGAAGTATCAGACGTTAGTTATATGTGGTGACTTCAATACAAATTTTGTAAATGATAGTGCAAGAAAAAGGATGTTGGTAGATCTCTAAATTCATATGATCTGATGCAGCTGTGCTTTTTCCAACTAGGGTGCAGGGGAACAGTAGCACAGCCATAGACAATATTTCTGTTCATTCTTCATTACTAGATGGGCATTCTGTTAGTAAAAGGGTGAATGGCCTTTCAGACCATGATGCACAAATTTTGACACTAAAAGGCTTTTGTCACATATAATTACAAGCTATGTAGGAAAGTTAATCCAACAGCATTAGATAGTTTTTTAAACCTCGTCAAGGAACAAGAGTGGCAGGATGTTTATAGTGCTGATAACATAAATGCCAAGTACAATGCTTTACTTAACACATTCTCATGCCCTTTGAGAGTTGCTTTCCATTAGAACATTCTAAATGGGGCACTAGCAATAATAGGCAGCCCGGGTGGCTGACTAGTGGGATAAGGATATCATGTAGAACAAAGCAGGGATAATGTCAAAATATTAGAAGTAGTCACACTCAAGCTAGTGTAGCCCATTGCAAGCAGTACTGTAAGGTGCTTAAAAATGTTATTAGGAAGGCAAAGAGTGTGTGCTATGCAAATAGAATAGCTAATTCACAGGATAAAATGAAAATTATATGGTCAGTTGTGAAGAAAGTGTCTGGTCAGCAGCACAAGATCGATGATATGAAGTCAGTTCGTAGTAAAAATATATGTGTTACTAATAAATCAGATCTATGTACAGTATTTAACAATCATTTTCTGAGCATTGCTGGTGAATTAAATAAAAATTTAGTTTCTACAGGAAGTCATATAACCTTTTGGCAAATGCCTTTCAGAGATTGATTTCTGAAATAGTCCTTCATGATACAGACAAGGGGAGATTGAGACAATAATTAAATTTCTGAAGACTAAGTACTGTCATGGATATGGTGGAACGCCTAGCAGAATATTAAAGTCCCATGCTGCAAATGTTCTGTATTTAGCCATATTTGTAATTTTTCCTTTAGGAATGGTCAGTTTCCTGGATGATTGAAGTACTCAGTAGTAAACCCACTTTATAAAAATGGAGAAAGGGATAATGTAGACAATTTTAGACCTATTTCTATGCCATTAGTGTTTGCTAAAGTAATTGAAAATGCTGTGTATGTGGGATAATTGATCATTTTATATCACACAATTTGCTATCAAATGTACAGTTCGCCTTTACAAGTGGTTTAACAACTGAAAATGCTATATTCTCTTTTCTCTGCTAGGCATATTTTTTGATTTAATTAAGGTGTTTGACCACAAAATATTGCTCCAGAATTCAGACCTTGATGGACTATGGGGAGTAGCTCACAATTGGTTCACCTCATACTTTGGCAACAGACAGCAAAAGGTCATTATTCACAATGTTGAGAATGGCTGACATGGGGACTGAGTGGGGTACACTCAAGTGGGGCGGGGAGGGGAGGGGAGGGGGTGTCCCAGGGATCAGTGTTGGGGTCACTCCTGTTCCTTATTTATAGAAATGATATGCCCTCTAGTATTATGGGTAACTTTAAAATATTCCTGTTTGTTGATGACACTAGCTTGGTAGTAAAAGATGTTGTGTGTAACATTGGATCGGTTTCAAATAATGCAGCTCATGACATAAGTTCATGGCTTGTAGAAAATAAACTAATGCTAAATCACAGACTGTTTTTTACAGTTTCTAACACACAATTCAACAAAACCTGATGTTTTAATTTCACAGAATGAGCATATGATTAGTGAAACTGATCAGTTCAAATTTCTAGAGTTCAGATAGATAGTAAACTGTCATGGAAAGCCCACGTTCAGGACCTTGTCCAAAGACTTAATGCTGCTATTTTTACTGATTGAATGGTATCTGGAGCGAGTGATTGTTTGACACGAAAATTAGTCTACCTTGCTTATTTTCATTTGCTTATGTCGATGGTATTATATTTTGGGGTAACTCTTCCCATTCTAAAAGAATATTTTTGGCTCAGAAACGGACGGGTCAGGCAATAAGTGGTGTAAGTTCACGAACCTCTTGTAGAGCCAGGGTATTTTGACATTCCCAAGAATAAACAGCTTTCACTCAGTTAATACTCAACAGAAATTAAACCTGTGTTTGCATTGGACTTCCTTGAGTCTTGTGCAGAAAGGTCTGCAGTATACTGCTGCATTCATTTTCAGTAAGGTACAACAAGAATTCAAAAATCTTAGCAGTAATCCACATGCTTTCAAATCGAAATTTTAGAGTTTCCTCGTGGGTCACTTCTATTCTGTCGAGGAGTTCCTTGAAAAATTAAGCTGATTCGTAGTGTATGTTGATTGTGTTTACTTGAACTTGTGGCTTAACTTTTTTCCAGTTCATAAACATTTTATTTTTATCTGTTATTATTTTTATGGTGTAATTTCACGTACTGACATGTTCCATGACTTACGAGATTTGCACCTCAATTTGGTCCTGCCAAAGTTGTCGTGTAAATAAATAAATAAAATAGAGGAAAGTTATCCTGTTTAAGAAAAGACATGTTTAGTGTAGGGTCAGAGCAAGGAAATCTGTTAGAAGTTAAAAAAAAATATTTCTATTCAAGGGAGATGGAAGTCATGTGGTTCTGACTAGGGATGTTAACAAAGAATGGATGGGGAAGGTTGAGCACGAGTGTAATATAAATTACTGGCTGTCACATGCAAAGGTGCATCAGATGTTGATGCCAGAGGAATTCAGCGTGGCAAAAAAGACAGAGGAATTGAATGACAAGAATGTAAGTGAAATACGTAATTATTTATTTAGAGTGGACATGGAGACTGAAGATGGGAATAAGTGTTGGTGTGTATGTGTAAAGGATAAGGAAATTTGGATGGAAATTGAGACTGGTTTAATGAATAAAACTGATTTGAAAATGTTAAAGGCTGAAAGAGGGGAGTTTCCACGACGCTATGTAATGACAAACAGAGAGAGAGATATATCTGAATAGAAGGAATTTTTGCCAAGTTTCTAGTATTAGTTAGAAAAGTAGTGTATTTTGTGTAGGTGTTTTTTTTTTATGCTAGATATAAAGAGAATGGAGTGAGAATGGGCATCATCAGTGGGTTGGTGTCTATTGCAATTACTCTGGTATTTAATAGAGGTGGTAATATTGCAAGAAGTGGGAACAAGTGTAGAGACGGAGCTGAGGGGCAGTCTAGTTCGTGGCATGGAAGTTATTGAGTTATTGTATGTGGGCCTGCTTAAAGCGAGCCTGCACTGTTGACTTTGTGATGGTATTATTCATTTATTATTATATGGGCATGTTAAAAAGTAACATGTTCTCGTAGGTTTGTGATGATTGTGTTTATTTATTATTACATGTCATGTACAAGTGGAGCAAGTTTTTGTAAGGATTCTTCATTTATTATGTGGACCTGCTCAAAGGGCACTCGTGCGCGATACTTTAGTAATTGGTGGTAATGCAGCAGATGGTGCTGATGTTCTTGGAGTTCTGGAGATTTGCTAGTACCAATGGATGTACTATTTGGTGAATATGTTGTTGAATGATTTAGTGAAATGAAAAATAATTATCATAATGGAAGTCTTAGTATTGAAATTTGTCCTGAGGTAAATGTGGAAGTACAAGTTTTATGGAAGATAATTATTACACGCTTTCTAGAGAATAACTTCAGCAGTGTTTCGAGAGGTAAGAGGTCGAATAGGTTTAAAAAAAATGGATGAAACTAAAGTAAATGTATGAATGATGTAATGTGTATTATTTATCATTTATGTGTGCAATTGAAAGGAATTTTGGGGAGATTATTATACATCTTGGCTAAATGTAATTGTTTATTTTTGGGGTATGTTCAGTAAAAGTAAAAAAAAATTTTTTTATATATATATATATATATATATATATATATATATATATATATATATATATATATATATATATTGAATTTCTTGCTGCACAAGAGGATCCTTATGATTCTAGGGTGTATGAGGGAAGCTTATGTGGGGCAATGTATTATTCTTAGTGTGCCAAGGAAAGTTGCAACTTGAGCTGGAGGCAAGTGCATGGGGTGATGCCAGTTGTGGGCTGGACAAAATTCAAGTGTCATTTTAATAAGGGGAAATATGTGTGTGTGTGGTTTTTTTTTTCCTTCAATGATGATGACTGGAATAAGAAAATATATGCAAAGAACTGTCACTTATGATTATGAAGTTTGTGGATGTAATTCAGTTCTGAGATAGATTCATAAGGAATTTACATTTATCTGAAGTTTGCTTGTACACTTTGCCCTGTGCTTTAAGATATTCACTTGTGAGCTGATGCAGTGGACACATGGTGAAGCAGGAAGGGTTTCAGTAACCTGATCACTGGGAAGCATGGGGTCATAGTTACAGGCAACTGTTGATTCATGTCATTTCCAGAATGAGATTTTCACTCTGCAGCGGAGTGTGCACTGATATGAAGCTTCCTGGCAGATTAAAACTGTGTGCCGGACCGAGACCTGGAACTCATGTCATTTGGTTGACACTTGCCAGGACACGGCTTGGCTGACGAGTGGCTGTACTTCAGTGTGAGAGAGGTGGTCTTACTGATGCACAGATTGAGCTGGGACTGAAGGAGGAAGTCCATGATGTGTAAGCAACTGGAAGACTGCAGTGAGGGTATAACCAGTAGGGTGTAGTGATGTGTAATGACACATTGGAGAATTGGAGATGGGCAGTTCACACACAAAACTCTTGGAGTTTAGACATATAATTACATATATATCTCTTATTTCAATGACAAATTGCTCATAGCATGAAGTTCCTCTTCATGTTTTGGCACAGTTTTGTTTGAATTTCCATTTGTTTGTTATTATTTATATAGTAGTAGTAGTAGTAGTAGTAGTAGTAGTATGGGTGTGGAAGTCTCGGTGCTACTTCATGCAGCCATTACTGAGGTAATGTCTTCATGAACACATGTATTGTGCAAAATTTGCCCAAGAATTTTCCAACGAGAGAGGAAAGTGATTTAGAAAAAAATAAGTACCAAGATAGGTCATCCACAAACAGTTCTACTTTAACCAATATAAGATTTGACTGTGTTTTAAATGAGAAGTTAGAAACTGGTATTAAAAACCAAGGAAATAACATTTGAATAATGCAGTGTCGAAAGAAAAGCTATAAATATAGTAAGAGTCTTGACTAGTGTATGTGGATTTTGGCAAAGTAATGATCTAAAAAGAAAACGTGAATTTTGTAACAGTTATGAATGAGAGAATATTTTACATTTTGTGATAAATAATAGGGTGTAGTGATGTGTAATGACACATTGGAGAATTGGAGATGGGCAGTTCACACACAAAACTCTTGGAGTTTAGACATATAATTACATATATATCTCTTATTTCAATGCCAAATTGCTCATAGCATGAAGTTCCTCTTCATGTTTTGGCACAGTTTTGTTTGAATTTCCATTTGTTTGTTATTATTTATATAGTAGTAGTAGTAGTAGTAGTAGTAGTAGTAGTATGGGTGTGGAAGTCTCGGTGCTACTTCATGCAGCCATTACTGAGGTAATGTCTTCATGAACACATGTATTGTGCAAAATTTGCCCAAGAATTTTCCAACGAGAGAGGAAAGTGATTTAGAAAAAAATAAGTACCAAGATAGGTCATCCACAAACAGTTCTACTTTAACCAATATAAGATTTGACTGTGTTTTAAATGAGAAGTTAGAAACTGGTATTAAAAACCAAGGAAATAACATTTGAATAATGCAGTGTCGAAAGAAAAGCTATAAATATAGTAAGAGTCTTGACTAGTGTATGTGGATTTTGGCAAAGTAATGATCTAAAAAGAAAACGTGAATTTTGTAACAGTTATGAATGAGAGAATATTTTACATTTTGTGATAAATAATTTCAATGAATATAATTTAAATGTTAAATAGAAATGACTGTTTGTGACCAAATGTGGTTTTGGAGTTTTGGATAGGGTAGTGGTCACATGCCTATTTGAGGTGGAGTATGCAGGTATGTTTTCATGGTCTTTTTCCGGCTAAGGTCGTTTAGACAGCAAAGTGCTGCTCAGGTATGTGAGCTGAATATGGCACTTTGCAAGTCTGTTTTGCCTTTTGGACTGAAATACCAATAGCTGGTTGTCTTTTGAGTACTGCATAAAGTCTTTCTTTGGATTCGCATGTGTGTAATTTGCCTGCAGACTACTTCCCATGCACTGGCAGATACATAACCAACTCAGTTTTTACTTGAAATAATATCGTTTTGCTGCATCTTTCAATATGAAGTATTGTCATTAAATCAAGTGTTTTCAAATGTGTTAATGTGTTTGTTTTCTCATTTCACTGACTGACACCCAAACCTCCAGATGGCAGACACTTGGATCGATACCAAATGATGTATGTAGATAGAGTATCAATCAAAACACAAATTTAGTTCATGCTGTGTGCTGTCATCCAGTAGAACATGCCTAAATGGCAATTGAAAGTAACACCAGAACTGTGGAGTGCAGGAAAGACATACCTGTGAATGAGTTTCACAGGTCAAGTGTGGGTGAATTGTAGAGTCTAAGGTCATCGTATCCACATTCAAACCCAACTGATGACAATTTGTTTTAACTGTTTACACATGAAACTGTTTCATGGGAGTGCATTTTCCTGACACATAAAATAACTTTTCAGATTTCATAGCAATGTTCTTTTGGCAGTCTACTTTTACTTCATTAGTTGAAGGTAGCAAACCTATAGAGTACATTTGTATAGATAGGTGTAGTGTTCTGTTGGACATGTGCGACAGAAAAGACACCACTGGTGACAAAGCAGCTAGTACATCTGTAGTATCATAGAATAAACAGAAGACAAATGGAACATTAAAATAAAAAAAGTTGCATCACACATGCAGAAGTATTAATAGTCACATATAACACTTTCACACGTAATATAGTAAAAAAAAAAAAAAAAAAAAAAAAAAAAAAAAAAAAAAAAAAAAAAAAATCAATGGAATATGAACCCAGGAGCCTTCATGCAGAGATCTAACATTTGACCTACTTCTCCACAGAAGCTATATGCACTAGGTACTCACAGTTATGATTTTCCTGTGTTCTTTAATTCTGTTGTTACTTTTAGTTAACATTTATGCCCATTCTACTGGATGACAGCACATAGCACGAAGTAAATCAGAGTTTCGGTTGGTATTCTACTGGCATACAATGTTTGGTACTGATCTGAGTGTGTGGCATCTGGAGGTTTTGGTGTGAGATTCACTGGCCACTTGATAAACTTATAACATCCTCATTAGGGCATAAATGAAATGGACAACCACTCCCCTCAGTAGGTGAACCATCTGGTAATTTTAGATTGTTCACTTGTCCTTCAATGGAAAAGTTGCATTGATTCCTATTATTGGAGTTTGACAGGCATGACAGATATTTATTAATGTATGCTATTTCCCCAGTATGTTGCAAATGATGTGTGTTTTTCTTTCTTCTTCTGATTAAGGCTGTGACCAAAACCTTATGGGCATGTGTCTTTTAACACTAGAATGGTGGAAGGGGTCAAAATGACCCCTGTCATACTTTTTCATTCATTGTCATATCCAATTTATTTACTTAATTAATGAAATTGTAATTTTTTTCCTCTTTCTGAAGATGTTTTAGTATTTACAAAATATTTTAATTTTCTTTGCCATTTCATTCAGTATACCTAGAACAGTGGAAGGAGTCAATTTGACTCCACTGTAATTTCTCTTCTGAATATAAGTAAATTATCCAACAATACAGTGGCAACAGTGAGCAGTAACGCAGGGCAGTTGCTCCTCATTGTTGCAACTTGGCACGTGTACATTCCAGTTTGCCACAGCTTATGTTGTGTCACTAAGGCAGCCTTCTCTCAGAGAATTCCGAAGTTGAAGCGGAAATTGACTTCACTGATGAAGGTGATGATGATTATGTACCTAACACAAGTGAAGATGAAGACATTGTGAACAAGGGGCGATTAGTGGAAGAGGATTCAGATGCTGATATATGTCAATCATCACGTCTTTCACCACAGCAGGTAAAGCTGGAAGCGTCTACAAACATGATTGCAAGAGATGGAACCATGTGGGGGAGTGGAAATTATTCATCTTCTCGAAGGCGGTCAGCTGTGAATGTTCTGAAGGAGAGAGGAGGTCCCACTGCTTATGCTTGCCAATGAGTAGACAGCTCTGTCATCAGTGCCTTCCATCTTATTTTTGATGAAGCAGTGTTACGTCTCATGAAGAAATACACAGAATAAAATGCTCAAAAAGTACTAAAAATCAGTGACTGGACTGTGTCACTTGAGGTACTGAAGAAACTGATATCCATCATATATGCTCGGGGTATATTGTGCACAAAGGTATGTCTGTGGATTATCTCTGGTCACACTTTTCAGGGCCTGCTTTTATCAAGGACATTATGCCAAGGGACAGATTTCAGGAGCTTCTCAGATTTCTCTGTTTTGATGAAAAATCAACCTGGGCTGAATGCGTGGCAGCCAACAAATTCACTCGTGTATCTGAAATTTGGGGAATGTTAATTGAAAACAATATTTGCACTTACCGCCCAGGAGAAAATATAACCATTGACTAGCAACTGTTACCTCGCAAAGCAAGATGCAGGTTTACTCGATTCATGTCCAACAAACTAGACAAATATGGTCTCAAATTCTGCTTGGCTGTTGATGTAATGACGGAGTGTATATGTAATGCTTTCCCATACCTCGGCAAAGAAGATACGCATGGAGAGAAACAACCACTTGGCGAGTACATCGCTCTGCTTCTCATGGAGCCATTTGTAAAGCAAGGAAGAAATGTGACCACAAAAAACTTCTTTACGTCTCTTCACCTTGCTAAAAAAAAGCTCAAGGAAAAGAAAAGTTCATTAATTGGTACAATGAATAAGATCTGCTGTGAAATCTCCAATGAGGTAAGGAAGCCAAATGCTGAAATACACTCCACCACAATACTGCACAATAGTGGCAACACAGATTGAATCTGGACTGTATACCAAGGAAAGAAGAATAAAAATTTCATTTTTCTGAGTACAGTGCATGTTCAAGTAGCATTAAGAAAGGAAGAAAAGATAAAACCTGAAACTGTAACGTTCTACAATGCAACAAAGTACGGGATGGATGTGGTTGATCAAATGACCAGTAAATATACTACGAAGATTGCATATGGGAGATGACCAATGCATGTCTTCTACAACATACTGGACATGGTGGCAATAAATGCACAGGTCATCTATAATATAGTAACAAACAAGAAAATGGAAAGGAAGACGTTCATACTTCAACTGGCAAATCAACTCAAGGGAACGGAAGAGCAAGAACATCAGACAATGGAAGAGGATATGGGACTGAAATCGCCTAGAAAGCAGAGGAAGTACCAAATCAGCATCTGCAAAGGCAACAAGACCAGCAAAAACTGTGTAAAGTGCCACAAAGTGGTGTGTGGAAAATGTGCGCGTAAAACAGAAATCACCTATGCTAAGTGCGTCTAGCAGCTTCAAATGACTTGAGTGAAAAGTAATACAGAGCCGTTTGTAAAACGTGTGAGAGTAAAATGGACCAAATATAGTAAATGTGTCTAGAAGGTTGTATGAATTGTTAATAAATTAAAATCTATAGTTAAGGAACTTGTTTGCACTAGCAACAATAAATTTGTATGATACATTGTTGTTCAAATAAATTACTGATAATTATTTATAATTGTAACTAACTGTTGTGATTACTAGAAATGAAGTATGGATTAACAAACACTAAAAAAAAGTACTTGTTTAAGTCAAATATGAACATATTTTATGTGGGGTCAAAATGACCCCTTTCCACCGTTTTAGGAATGTCAGAAACTTCACCGTTCTAGTGTTAATTGTGCCTGTCTGCAACTTAGTGTCATCTTTGCAGTAAGTATCACACTATCTTTTCCTACAATGTTTATAATTCTATACAGTAATTCAAATCAACATCAAGCTTTATTCCTTAAGAAACTGTTCAGGTTTATGTAACTTTAATTATAATTCATAAAAAGTAGGTAAATGTATGTTCTTAAATTTTCTTTATCGTTTGTTTATATAAGGCACATGGTTGGATGCACAAGGAAAGAGTTTTGGAGCAGCTTTCATTATGTCAATTTTCCACTAATTTTTGCTGTATGGGAACGGGATGCGTATAGAGGTATACTGAACAAACTGTCCCACAAATATCTGCACATAATTATATATATTTACGTTAGTTGGACAAATATACACGACACAAGATACAAATGCAGACTGAATGAATTAACATGACGGCTCGGATGAGCGATCTAAAGTCCAAAGATTATGTTGTTCATGGTCGATATGACCTATCGACACAGCCCCCCCCCCTCCCCCACCCCATAGTACAGAGTGCAACAGTTGAGTCTTGGGGGAGACAGTGTGGGCATTGATGCTGTTGGTGGTCGTACAAGATCGTAGACACACGACCAGGGCAGGGTGCGGAGATGGAGCGATGGAAGGCCAGCCTGTGAGAGGAGGCGGGCGGAACGGGAACGGCAGTTTGGGGGGGTGGGGGGCGTTGTAGGTGTTCAAATGGTTCAAATGGCTCTGAGCACCATGGGACTTAACATGTTGTAGGTGTGGCAAGCCGAGCTGCTAACTGAGCCATCCAGCGAGATGAAGGCGCGAATTGTCGTCGGGTCGCACTCACAAGGGAGGGTGTGGCTATGCGCAACACTGAAGTTCAATTGGTCATTGGGTGATGAGGCCGTGGTGTCTATGAGTAGGATGAGAACTCGGTCATCTAGAGTTACGACTGAAATATTGTCCACACAGTGGCCATGTGATCGATTGTGGATAGAATACATCTGTGGCCCTCCGACGGTGGAAGAGGACCGATAAGATCGATATGTACATGACAAAATCGTCCTGGGCGATGTCTAACTTGCCCAGTGGTGGGGTGGGGTGGTGGCTGATTTTGTTGCGTTGACAGGGGACGCAGCTGCTACCCAAGTCTGACAATCTTGTTTTATATTTTTCCAAACAAAATGCTCAGAGATGAGCCTTGTAGTGGTGTGAACACCAGGGTGAGCGAGGTTATGCAGCACGTCGAGGGTCTGCTGGCCCAGGGGGGGTTGGGAGCAATGGGCGTAAGGTATCATTAGAAGAGTCGCGCCACAACTTGTCCACAATGCCAGGGAATTTAGCCTTGTTAAACACAAGGGATGTTTGAGGGTCCTCAAGAAGAGCTTGAGATTCCTTGTCGGAGTCTTGTAGGGCGGCCACGTTGGATAAGTCAATGATGCGCGAAACAATATTGATCTGTGAGAAAAAATCTGCAGCAATGTTGTCTGTACCCTTGATGTAGCAAACGTTAGTTGTGAATTGGGAGACTAGATCAAAGTGGCGGAAACGCCGAGGGGGTGGGTCTTCGGGGGGGTTACTGAAAGCATCTGCGAGTTGTTTGTGATCTGTGAGGATGAAGAACGAGTGACCCTCATATTTCTTCTGGGCTGTTGGTAGTTTTTTAGAGAAGAAATGAAGAGAGGAAACTGTGTCTGCTTTACGTTGCTGTAGTACCGCTCCCACCGCGATGTCATTGGCGTCCGTAGTGATGAACTCGGCCGAGGGGTCGGGATGGGCGAGCGTCATGGTGTGAGCTAAAGAAGTCTTAAGTGCATTGAAGCCCTCCAGCATATGTGCAGTCCAGCGACCGGGTTTGAGTCCTGAAGTCTGTTTACCTGACAGTGACACTGTCAGCGGGGCCTGCACGGTGACAGAAGAGGGCAGGTGACAATGGTAGTTATTTACTGTGCCCAGGAAATGTCAGAGTTCTTTGTAAGTAGCCGGAGGGGAGGGGGGGGGGGGGGGGGGCAGTGATGTGATGGCCTGCACGCGACATGTAGGAGGCTGTATTCTGTTGGTGGGGACGGTGTAACCAAAGAAAGTGACGGAAGGCTGACGCAATTGGAATTTGTCTTTGTTGACCTCGACGCCATTGGAGTTCACGGTCTGAAGGACCATGGAAAAATGATTTTCATGTTCCTTGAATGACTTTCTGAAAATGAGTATGTCGTCCAGCTATGCGAAGCAAAACTCGAACTGTCATAAAATGGAGTCAATGAAACACTGCCACAATTGTGTCATATTTTTCAGGCCGAATGGCATGAAGTTGTATTCGAAGAAACCAAGCGGCGTAATAATAGCTGTTTTAGGGATGTCTTCTGGTGCTATGAGTATCTGGTGGTAGGCACGTTTACAGTCAATAACACTGAAGATTGTAGCACCCGATAAAATATTTGTGAAATAATTTATGTTAGGCACGGGGTAATTGTCCATGATGGTACGAGCATTTAAACATCTGTAACCGCTGCACATTTGGAAAGAACCGTCATGTTTGAGGATGAGGTGAATCAGTGAAGACAAGTTGCTGTCTGACGGATGCAGGATACCTGCCTCCAAAAGTTCATTAATTTGCTGCTGGGCCTCGCGCAACTTAATAGGGTTGAGGCGTCTAACCTTGTGTCTAATAGGAGGGCCGACAGTGGTAACTATCTTGTGTGTCGTTCCGTCAGACGGAAGAAACCGAGAACTGCATACTAGACTGATCATTGTCGTGACACGAAGTTTTTGGACAAGTAGGGCGCGATGAGGAGTAGCTGTTAGCGTGAGTGGGAAAGGGCAGCCTGAAAGTCACATGCCTAGTATGTGAGCACGGTGTGTGCTTGATTGGAGAGGGCCGCGCGCGGAGCAGGTTGGAATGTGATGTGACTGTCTGCTGTCAACTGGCATTGGCGTCGCGTGTGGAACAGCAATGGCCGCTGAGTCACGTGACTGGCGAGCAAGAGAGGGGGAATGTGTATCAACACATGGGGTGGCTTCCTGCACGGTGGGCATGGCCGTATCACGCGCCCGACTGTCATTAGAAGCACTGTTTGAAACACAAGGCACTGAACGTGGCAAGAGTGTCGGGGGTGCGGAGTCTACCGGATGCGAATCATCACCCATGATTAATATTTTTGGACTAACCTGATGAGTGTCCAAGCTGGTGGCGGTCAGAGAAGCTCGATTAGGTGGTGGAACTGTGGACTGCAGTTTCAGCAGCGAGGTACGAGCCGCGACGAGCTCATTGTAAGTGTTTGCTATGTGTTGTTTCAGCTCATCGTTTTCCCAGTGGAGTTGTGCCGCTGAGTCGTATTCTGACAGTAGATTAGTGACACATGTCACTATGTCGCTCGCGAGGACGGAGCATTCGCGTACTAACTCACATGTCGCGAGAGAAACAGAGCGTGGAACATAACTGCAGGAACACAGAATCTGAGTGTTAGTGGGATGGTGAAGCACTCAGCCCCGAACTATGTTTGGAGAGAGTTTGTAATTGGACAAAAAATCCACACTGAGAATTGGTTCATCAATGTTGTCAATGTAAAAAGTCCACGAAAAACACAGAGAATGAGATAAGTGATGTTGATGCATTGACAGCTCGTAGAAGTGACTTCATTGGTGAAAAGACAGAGGGAGCCATCGATGTAGGTATAATACACACGTCAGCACCAGTGTTGACTAGGAAAACGAGCCGTGACGAAATGTTAGTCACATGCGGACGGAATGCAGTGTTTGAGGATGCCTGTGAAGTTCCCCACTGGACTCTGCGTCTTTTAGGTCCTGTGGTTAGCGTTTGGGTGCTGGCAAGGTAACTGGCACTTCTTAGCATTATCACCGAAAACCTTGTGGTACCAACAGTATGGGTGAGCCAGATGTGGTGGTGGTGGTGGTGGTGGTGGTGGTGGTGGTGGTGGTGGTGGTGATGGTGATGGTGATGGTGACTGCAGCAGCGGAGGCGGCTTGTCCTCGTCGATTTATTCTGGCATGTATACCAACACATTAGGTGTGTGGGCAATCCTGGAGTGCTCGGATGGTGGAGAGAGCGAGCAGATGCTGCCAGGCGATGTAGAAGGCACAGAGGCAGAGCGAGCCCTGCCTCTGCCAGTGGGCAGCCAGTAAGGGGGAGCAGTTGTGCCAACTAGCGGTGAGTGGTGAGCTAGCTGGCAATGAATACAGTTGGTCTGCGATTCGGAGACAAGAGCCGATTGACTCTAAGGAGTGCAGTAGCAGGTGGATCTGTAGATCAGTAGGCAGCTTGACAGACCACACCGCCCAGAGTGTGACATCCGGCATGGTATGCTCATTCACAAGTAACCAAAGGCAGTGCCAGAGTTGTGATGGGGATGGGTTCGGTCACCCCCCCCCCCTGGTGTTCCTCGTACAAGATCTGATTATTAATTGAACAGGCAAGGCATACTATGATCATCTTCTTTTCGAACTCGTATTTCGGTGGAGGTGGTGGCAAAAGGAGTAGATCTCAAATTAAGTCCGAATGATCATGCAAGTGCGTAACAAGGTACAGGAATTTAGAGTTGTCGTCAGACACGTGATGCAACTCAAAAAGATGCTTGACAAGCATAAACCATGACACTAGGTTGTCCTCGTATAAAGGTGGCATCTTTGGTAGATGATCTGGAGGAACTGGAGGTGAAGGCGACTTCGGTGTCTCTTGGAAAACCAGCTGGTCTATGGCGGGAGAGGCTATACACCAGGCTGGCGCGGTAGGCACTGGTGTGTTTCTGGCAAAAACATCCGTAGCATCGGTGGGTTGCATTGTTCTTGATGTGTTGCAAAAACATGACACGGTCGGTACTGTGGGAATGAGCGGTTGCGCGATAGGCGTTTGGGTCCCGTAAACTGGGCCGTAGGCTACAGGCACTGATTTGTATTGAACCACCCTGGAAATAATGCAGAAGACCGGTTGAGCGGCCGGAACCGGGGCCCCCTGCAAGTGTGGAGGGGGGGGGGGGGGGTGGTAACTCGTGTGAACGAAGTTTAAGTTCTTCACGCATGTCGGACTATAACTGACAGGTGGAAATTGTGGGAAGTCACATCAGTGTTGTAAGACGCCATTGGAAGGCGAAACACCGAATGATGCACTCGAATCAACGTGGTCGAAAACTTGAACAACAGGTCTGGGGGCTGAGCATGGAGAATTGTGCGCACTAAAATATTCTTAATTAGTTTGCCAACGAGGCAAAACCGGAACAAGTTGTGGTTGATAGTGGCCGGGTGCGTTTTGCGATAATGGCGGCACTGCACAAGGCACGACAGTGACTGCTGTTGCAGCCCGTTGAGAGTTAAAGTACGTGTGCAAATGTAGATCGCTTTGAGCATTACACAACGGATTGGTAGTTACACAGTTCTGAATATTATTCACTTCACACTTCACATGTTGGAGAGCACAGTCCAGCGACACGAAACCCGAGTCCATTGTTTGTGTTAGCGATGTAGCACTCGACCATAGTAGAGCGACAAAGTTTGAGGTTAACATGGCTGGAGATCATGAATCACTGTGAATTAACGTAGAACCGGTCATTGGCGAAGGAATGAAGAGGTCTGGCGATCTTTGTTAGGTTTCCACATCTTCGAACAAAGTGTTGGGTGAGGCGGCCATGGCGGCATGCTTCTAACCTGTTGATGCTACAACACCAGCATAGAAGTCACGGAAAACATGCAAACTTCACGAACGGGATGCTTATAGAGGTATACTGAACAAACTGCCCCATAAATATCTGCACGTAAGTATATATATTTACATTAGTCAGACACACATACACGACACAAGATACAAATGCAGACTGAATGAATTAACATGGCGGCTCGGATGAGCGATATTAAGTCCAAAAATTACGTTGTTCATGGTCGATATGACCTATTGATGCCACAGCTGCAAAGTTGTAATAAATTGTCAAGATCTAACTTTGATATGTTTTCTATGTCATTCTATAAATATTGTGTCAAACAAACATCCTAATATGCACTTCAAACATCTGGCGCATTTTAATGGAAAAGCTATTGACCTGTCAAGTTGCACAGTCCACACAGTGAGCTGCAAATTATCAGTTAAATATTGAACTACCCAGCACACTTCAATCTGATGAAGACTGAGCTGTGATCTGCAGGAAGCTTCAAGACTGGCATACTAAATATTTCTCAGTTTCAGGTCTAGATCAAAAAGCCAAAAAATTTGGGAGGTAAACACTAGAAATCACAGGTGATTATGGAGGTCAAAACTGACATCATTTACCAAGAATGTGAACATATGGGTGGACAAGGAACAAGACAAAGTGAATGACGAAATACTTGTGCAGGACCGCTCATGATTACAGACATCAAAATTTAAAGTAACCTATTGTTATATTTTTTTCTTGCGTAGTAGTGGAAACAGTTTGTAACTCATGTGAAATTTGTTTGTTGTGGTATTATTGTTCAATATGAAAAACCAAAATGAAACATTTAATCAAGAACCAATTTTATGCAATTTGTAGAATTTGACCAAAGCTGACATAGCTGTAGTAGGCGAGGATGTGAAAGAGGATGTGAAGACCACTACGGTCACAGGTTCGAATCCTGCCTCGGGCATGGATGTTTCTGATGTCCTTAGGTTAGTTAGGTTTAACTAGTTCTAAGTTCTAGGGGACTAATGACCTCAGCAGTTGAGTCCCGTAGTGCTCAGAGCCATTTGAACCATTTTTTGAGGATGTGAACAGTGTTTGTAGTCCATTCCGAGGCTTTGGTCACAGAGAACTCTTAGATTTAAATAACAGTTTATTTGAGCAGCTTACGGGAATTGTGGATGAAAGATTTAGCAGAGTAAAGGAATTAAATAATGATTTGAGTGACAAAACTGAAGTTTCAAGAAGTGAACTAAATAATGATATGGCGGGGGGGGGGGGGGGGGGGGAGGTTGCAGTGTCGAAAAGGGAAATAAATAATGATTTAGATGGTAGAACTGAGGCATCAAATAGTGAACTGAACAATGATTTGGCCAGCAGAATTGATGCTACAAACAATGAACTAAAAGTTATTTAAATTTTTTTAATAGCATTCAGATCACATAGATAAAAGAAGATCTTGTCAAACGTAAATTGTTTGCTGAGCCAGAGTGCAAACAAATTCCTACTCAGGCTAAGTCAATGGAAACTAAAGTTATTATGGTTGAATCAAATTGCATGGGTACAGTTGCAATAAACAAAGATGATGTGACTTACCATACGAAAGCGCTGGCAGGTCGATAGAAACACAAACAAACACATACATACACACAAAATTCTAGCTTTAGCAACCAATGGTTGCTTCGTCAGGAAAGAGGGAAGGAGAGGGAAAGACGAAAGGATGTGGGTTGTAAGGGAGAGGGTAAGGAGTCATTCCTATCCTGGGAGCGGAAAGACTTACCTTAGGGGGAAAAAAGGACAGATATACACTCGCGCACACGCACACATATCCATCCGCACATACACAGACACAAGCAGACACTTGTAAAGGCAAAGAGTTTGGGCAGAGATGTCAGTCGAGGCGGAAGTACAGAGGCAAAGATGTTGTTGAAAGACACGTGAGGTATGAGCGGCGGCAACTTGAAATTAGAAATTAGCGGAGGTTGAGGCCTGGCGGATAACGAGAAGAGAGGATATACTGAAGGGCAAGTTCCCATCTCCGGAGTTCTGACAGGTTGGTGTTAGTGGGAAGTGTCCAGATAACCCAGACGGTGTAACACTGTGCCAAGATGTGCTGGCCATGCACCAAGGCATGTTTAGCCACAGGGTGATCCTCATTACCAACAGATGCACTTGGCACCAACACAGTAAAGCTGGCAGACATGCACAGCCTCAGTCGGGCTAATTTGAAATCCCAGTGGTTCTCTTCCACCATGTTCACGGTGACATTATCAGCCCTCTTCTGTAGTCAGAGAGGTTCAGATACACTATGTGATCAAAAGTATCGAGACACCCCCAAAGCATATTAGCTGCATTGAGCTCTTTCCTACTGCGAGGTATTTCATATCAGTGATGTCAGCAGTCATATATCATGAGAGAGAAGAATGGGGTGCTCCACGGAACTCACGGACTTTGAATGTGGTCAAGTGATTGGGTATCACTTGTGTCATACATCTGTATGAGAGATTTCCACACTCCTAAACATCCCTAGGTATACTGTTTCCGATGTGATAGTGAAGTGGAAACATGACGGGACATGTACAGTACAAAAGCGTACAGCCCGACCCTGTCTGCTGGCTAACAGTTGAAGAGAGATGTAGTGTGTAATAGGCAGACATCTATCCAGACCATCACACAGGAATTCCAAACTGCATCAGGATCCACTGTAAGTACTATGACAGTTAGGCAAGAGGTGAGAAAACTTGTATTTCATGGTCAAGTGGCTGCTCATAAGCCACCGTCACACTGGTAGATGCAAAACGATGCCTCGCTTGGTGTAAGGAGCTTAAACATTGGGTGATTGAACAGTAGAAAACTGTTGTGTGGCATGAAGAATCACAATACACAGTGTGGCAATCCGATGGCAAGTGTGGGTATCGCGAATACCCGGTGAACGTCATATGCTAGAATGTGTAGTACCAGCAGTAAAATTCGGAGGCGGTGGTTTTATGGCGTGGTCGTGTTCTTCATGGAGGGGGCTTGCACCCCTTGTTGTTTTGTGTGGCACTATCACAGCACAGGCCTACATTGATGTTCTAAGCACCTTACTGCTTCCCACTGTTGAAGAGCAATTGGGAAATGGCGATTGCATCTTTCAACACGATCGAGCACCTGTTCATAATTTACCTCCTGTGGCAGAGTAGTTACACGACAATAACACCCCTGTAATGGACTGGCCTGCACAGAATATTGACATGAATCCTACAGAACACCTTTGGGATGTTTTGAAACGTCGACTTCATACCATTTCTCACTACCTGACATCGATACCTCTCCTCAGTGCAGCACTCCGTGAAGAATGGGCTGCCATTCCCCAAGAAACCTTCCACCACGTGATTGAATATATGCCTGCAAGAGTGGAAGCTGTCATCAAGGCTATGTGTGGGCCAACACCATATTGAATTCCAGCATTACCGATGGAGGGCGTCACGAACTTATAAGCCATTTTCAACTGGGTGTCCGGATACTTCTGGTCTGTCAGTGAGAGACAGAGCTGCACGGTGCACAGAAACCACCACCTGTACTCTCATAAAGGCTCAGATTACATGATTTGGCAAATCAGACACAATTACCAGGATCGAGGCCACCAGTTTGAATCTCTTCACCTCTCCATGTAAGCTCTGTGATATCAAGTCTAACCACACTACAGCATATCACCCTCAGACCAACAGATTAGTTGAGTGGTGGCACCAGACCCTCGAAGCAGTCCTCATCTGTCACAGCAGATCGTGGGGTGAAGCACATTATTGAGTACTATTTAGTGTCAAAACAGCCTTCAAAGTGACCTTCATATGTTCCTTGCTGGGATATTATACAGCAAATCACTAGTCCTCCCCGTCTTTGTTCTACTGACGCAAGACCATGAACAGACTGATCTTGCTTTAGTTCAATAAATGAAGGACCACATCCAACATGCCCACGTACCACTGCCCTCCCCTCACTTGACACCTAGAATCATTGTACATAGAATCACTACCCAATACATAGTCGGTAACTCTCAATACATGATGTCACACCGCCGTTCAGCTAGACCTCAGGGACTTCAGTATAAATGATATCACTGTAAAGCTGGTCCATAATGATTTCTGCCTCACAGCTTGCGACGATGAGACATTTCTGTGTGACAACCCATGCATTCACCACCTAGATCACACATACACCCTCCCAGCGACATTGATTTGACTTCCATATCATCTCACCTTTCTAAGGATTGTATCTTTACCATCACCTGCCTGAGGGTCCTATCTCAGCAGCCACATACTCCATCAACTCACGATGAGAGGGATTCTGCCGCAGAGATGACGCCTTTCGCTCTCGATGCACCATCAGCTTCCAGGTACTGTTGCACTTGGCATTTTCTATGCCACCTGCTTCCCTACCAGCTCTACAGCACAAATGTAACACATGAAATGACTCCAAGAAACAGTTCAGCTGTGTCTTGCAGTGGAGTTGGCTATGACATAACTGGTCGACTCACCTGTGCATGCCAGGCAAAGGCAAAATGAGCAACAGGGAGTTAGCTTCTGTTATTTGATATTATCTCCTAAGGGGGAACCTGGGGAAATTATTTTTAAATTTTGGCTGATGTTATTAAAGTCTGTTTCCTGCTGATTAATTTTACCAGGCTTGATTAAATATTTAAATCATGACCCTTTATTTAAATTATTTTTAAAGTCTCAAAACTCAACAGTTGAATCTTGTTTTTTTGTCTTTAATAATATGTTGTTGTTGTTGTTGTGGTGGTCTTCAGTCCTGAGACTGGTTTGATGCAGCTCTCCACGCTACTCTATCCTGTGCAAGCTTCTTTATCTCCCAGTACGTACTGCAGCCTACATCCTTCTGAATCTGCTTAGTGTATTCATCTCTTGGTCTCCCTCTACGATTTTTACCCTCCACACAGCCCTCCAATACTAAATTTGTGATCCCTTGATGCCTCAGAACATGTCCTACCAACTGATCCCGTCTTCTAGTCAAGTTGTGCCACAAACTCCTCTTCTCCCCAATCCTATTCAGTACCACCTCATTAGTTATGTGATCTACCCATCTAATCTTCAGCATTCTTCTGTAGCACCACTTATTCCACTGTTAAGTGATACGTTGTTCATTTAAGCAATACATAATTCCCATCTGATAACTGGCCATGGACTGACCGTCTCAGGACCAAGAATCGGTCCTTTATATATCTTCACAATAATAGGCACTGAAACTATACATTGTTCAACATTTAATTTACAGAAGTTACAATTGAAACAAAACTCTTTCAATTAACAGAATACATCGAAAATTCCTCCTGTTTAACAGTTCATTCTATAACAAATGTTAAGCTGAATTATTTGTTTAAATAATGAAATTAACAGATATAGTTATACAATAAATACTTTTGACAAACCTGGTTATTATTTTGGAAGCAATTAACCTTCCGATAGGCACGCCTTCAGAGGCAATCGCGCGTATCTCACACATACCAATTGTTTTTAATAAACTTCATGTCTTTTTAAACATTAAATTTTTATCATAAAGGTAATATTAGGTATTATTCATGGGTTATACAAACAAAAGCAAGGTAAAAAATTATTTATAAATAAAATTATACTTCAAAACACACATTTTCTTTCCACAGCTTCTTAAGGTACTGATACATACTTTTCGTGTATGAATGTCAAATTTATACAGGATTGTGCTTGAAATTTTGATTTCTCATTATACTAAAGTTATTTGGAAGCTGAAATACAATCAATGCAAACATTTCTTGAATGATGTAAACAAAACATATCATCTACACTCCTGGAAATGGAAAAAAGAACACATTGACACCGGTGTGTCAGACCCACCATACTTGCTCCGGACACTGCGAGAGGGCTGTACAAGCAATGATCACACGCACGGCACAGCGGACACACCAGGAACCGCGGTGTTGGCCGTCGAATGGCGCTAGCTGCGCAGCATTTGTGCACCGCCGCCGTCAGTGTCAGCCAGTTTGCCGTGGCATACGGAGCTCCATCGCAGTCTTTAACACTGGTAGCATGCCGCGACAGCGTGGACGTGAACCGTATGTGCAGTTGACGGACTTTGAGTGAGGGCGTATAGTGGGCATGCGGGAGGCCGGGTGGACGTACCGCCGAATTGCTCAACACATGGGGCGTGAGATCTCCACAGTACATCGATGTTGTCGCCAGTGGTCGGCGGAAGGTGCACGTGCCCGTCGACCTGGGACCGGACCGCAGCGACGCACGGATGCACACCAAGACCGTAGGATCCTACGCAGTGCCGTAGGGGACCGCACCGCCACTTCCCAGCAAATTAGGGACACTGTTGCTCCTGGGGTATCGGCGAGGACCATTCGCAACCGTCTCCATGAAGCTGGGCTACGGTCCCGCACACCATTGGCCGTCTTCCGCTCACGCCCCAACATCGTGCAGCCCGCCTCCAGTGGTGTCGCGACAGGCGTGAATGGAGGGACGAATGGAGACGTGTCGTCTTCAGCGATGAGAGTCGCTTCTGCCTTGGTGCCAGTGATGGTCGTATGCGTGTTTGGCGCCGTGCAGGTGAGCGCCACAATCAGGACTGGATACGACCGAGGCACACAGGGCCAACACCCGGCATCATGGTGTGGGGAGCGATCTCCTACACTGGCCGTACACCACTGGTGATCGTCGAGGGGACACTGAATAGTGCACGGTACATCCAAACCGTCATCAAACCCATCGTTCTACCATTCCTAGACCGGCAAGGGAACTTGCTGTTCCAACAGGACAATGCACGTCCACATGTATCCCGTGCCACCCAACGTGCTCTAGAAGGTGTAAGTCAACTACCCTGGCCAGCAAGATCTCCGGATCTGTCCCCCATTGAGCATGTTTGGGACTGGATGAAGCGTCGTCTCACGCGGTCTGCACGTCCAGCATGAACACTGGTCCAACTGAGGCGCCAGGTGGAAATGGCATGGCAAGCCGTTCCACAGGACTACATCCAGCATCTCTACGATCGTCTCCATGGGAGAATAGCAGCCTGTATTGCTGCGAAAGGTGGATATACACTGTACTAGTGCCGACATTGTGCATGCTCTGTTGCCTGTGTCTATGTGCCTGTGGTTCTGTCAGTGTGATAATGTGATGTATCTGACCCCAGGAATGTGTCAATAAAGTTTCCCCTTCCTGGGACAATGAATTCACGGTGTTCTTATTTCAATTTCCAGGAGTGTATATATCTCGCACTTGAAAAGGGTGATTATTTAGAAGCTGAAATAAAATCATTGCAAACATTTCTTGAATACTGTAAACAAATAAACTGTCCACATATTTCACATATGAAATGGGTGATTCTCGTTTTCTTACTGACTAAACATGGCCAACATGTTTTCTTCAGAGGTTCCTGAGGTTGATCTCTTCCTCCTCCTCCTCCTCCTCCTCTTTGTTGCTGTTGGTGCTCATCCTCTGTATGCGACACGTTTAAAATTTTTGCATGGAGGTCTCCAGTTACTTTAGTACTTCTCCTTTTACATGTCCTTGCACAAGTTCGTTCGAAAGATATCTGAGATATTTTATTCTCTTGAGATTATTGCCGGTGTTTCCTTTCCAAATTATAAATGAATTTATGGCAGCAATATTCATCACTTGAAAAAAACACCACCAGAGGCCATCACTCTGTGTTTCTCACAACGCTGAAAGACCCATAAAGTTTATTGACAGTGTCAACGCCTCCTTTTGTGTGATTATAAAAAGTTATAATTTCTGGTTTCTTGAGATCACCTGTTCCTTCATCGATTTTTCCATCGTTGAGAAGGCTGGATATCAACTAAACATTCTTGTACTTTTTGGCATGTATGAAACAAGTGTTGCCTCTTTGCGAAAACCAAACAGACTTGAGTAGCGCTCTTGTTTTCTGGTCATTGTAAGTTCTGGAGGAATTCGAGGCTTATTTTTACCTAACTGCCAATGTATGAAATTTTTTTATGCCAATTCCTTTACCAAATTGTAATTCGTAAGCCAACTGACGGCCATGATATTTCTCCCACTGTAGAAAATGGGTGCTGCTAACCTTTTCACAATGTCAGAAAGTTTATTACTAGCGCTAAATGGACCTTCTGGTTGGGTTCCAGCATATATTTCCATAGTATATGTATAAAATATCCAAGAGTCGACTATAGCACAAATTTTTATGCCATATTTGCTTGGTTTTTATGACATATATTGTATGAAACTGCATCTACCTCAAAAAGCCTCAAGTTTTTTGTCGATTGTGACATTTTCGCCAAATGAATAGCATTTTTGGCAGTTCACAAAGAATTCTTCAAAAATAATTCTTATAGGAGCTAGGCGGTCAGTTTTTCTTCGTTCTTCTCTTCTTTCCACATCATCAAAACGAATAAATCACATTAAAAACTGAAATCTTTTTATACTCATTATGGTTAGGAAGTCATCCATCCACCATAAGTTCTTGATATTCAGATGATTCGCGTGGTACACCCCAACGAGAGAAAGCAGCCCAAATAAGGCTTTCAATTCCACTGTGTTTGTCTGTTGAGCATCCCTTGAACAAGAATAGTTATCTTGTATTGTAAGAATAAATTTGTTTGTATTTTCTACAATACATTGAATAATTGTGTCAGAGATGAGACATTTCCATGAATCTAGAATATTAGTCAGAATTTTTGCAGGTCTGATTACTCTGGCAGATGAAGTAAAATATTTTGTTTACCTCATCTTTGCATGTTCCTTGGCTTTTTTTGCCATGGCCAAACCTCGATTATTTTTTATTTTTCCTTTGAACAGCTTGAAATTCCAATTTGCTGATCTCATCTTTGTTGTCTTCTGAGCTGGACTGAGCACTCAGTTCCTTATCAGAATCTCCATCTCTTTCCGATACATGCTCTTCTTCATCAGTGTCACTGCCCTCTATATAACTGTTGTCCTTGTCAGTATTATGCAAAATTGCATTTATCACAGCTACAACATCCAAAGGATTGTTTAAATTATACAGCTCTTTGTCCCCCATAGTACCTAAGAAATAAATGTTAAACAAAACTGAATAAATGACGTAATACAAGCACTGAAGGTCACGCATGTCTGACACACACAATTTAGTTTAATTTCACTGTCGATTCGAGACACATGTAAATTCACCCTGTACACTACATTAAATTACTAATAAGCATCAAACAAATAACAATAAATAATGGAAAATGAAAAGTTAAAAGCTTACACGGAAGGTCACACGTATTCCTCAGATACGAAACACACGACCTGCAGCCATCAAGAATGAAATTAGAATTATATTAATACCTTCAGCTGCTAACGGGCATTGATATATATCAACAGGGACAGGTGAAAATGTGTGCCCTGACCGGGACTTGAACCCGGGATCTCCTGCTTACAAGGCAGACGGTCTATCCATCTGAGCCACCGAGGGCACAGAGGATAGCGCGACTGCAGGGACTATCTCATGCAAACTTCCTGCGAGACACACATTCTCACCTTGTATGTCCACACACTACATTCATATGTCCCCCACCCCAACACACTCATTACTCATGCAAGACATTCTTACCAAGTCCCATAAGAGTTCGGGAAATAGGTATGCATCTGCACAGGAGGAGGAGGTCATGGCCGGTGTTGCCAGAACTATATACTTATATGGATATGGTGTCTGTTCTTTCGGACATGTCCTACATGTTTAGGACAAACATTTAATTTGGGTAGTATAAAAGATCAAAAATACAACAAAATATTTATATTTCATGAAAGGCATCTGGTGAATTATGTTTGTTAAGTAAGTACAAGAAGTCACAATATGTGTTCTTTATTGTAGAATATTAGAGGTGTCTTGTTATGCCAGCAGTCTTTCTCACTCGGCAATGTTTGCGTATCAGTTTTGCCAGGGTACAGAATCTGCAGTAGAACAGAAATATTCTCCAAACTGATCTCTTGTGTGTGTTTTTTTCACGGTCCCTCTTGTCCCCTGTGCTGGAATGCTGTCCAAAGGACACGATAAAGTGTCGTCAAAGTTGTACCCGTCGCTTTCCTTCACAAAGTTATGCAGTACACAAGTGACTGTAACAATGATGTCAACCAAATCGATACTGACGTAAATCGGAAGGTGGAATATACGCCATTTATTGGCTAAAATACCTAATGCACATTCCATGTGACGCCTGGCAGTCGATAAATGGTTGTTAAAAATTCTTGGTCTCAGTAGGTTTTCACACAGAGCAAAGGCTTCATCTGCTAGAAACACATATGGCAGTAATCGACCAGATGTATTGTTTGGTAAGGGGGCTGGTGGTGGTAATGGTAAATAGTTGGAATAGAGTTTCTTACCAAAATTAGTACTTTTTAGGATGTTTGAATCTCCCTCATGTCCAAAGACCCCAACATCTATATATATCTACATCTACGTCTACATCTACATTTATACTCCACAAGCCACCCAACGGTGTGTGGCGGAGGGCACTTTACGTGCCACTGTCATTACCTCCCTTTCCTGTTCCAGTCGCGTATGGTTCGCGGGAAGAACGACTGTCTGAAAGCCTCCGTGCGCGCTCTAATCTCTCTAATTTTACATTCGTGATCTCCTCGGGAGGCATAAGTAGGGGGATGCAATATATTCAATACCTCATCCAGAAATGCACCCTCTCGAAACCTGGCGAGCAATCTACACCGCGATGCAGAGCGCCTCTCTTGCAGAGCCTGCCACTTGAGTTTATTAAACATCTCCGTAATGCTATCACGGTTACCAAATAACCCTGTGACGAAACGCACCGCTCTTCTTTGGATCTTCTCTATCTCCTCCGTCAAACCGATCTGGTACGGATCCCACACTGATGAGCAATACTCAAGTATAGGTCGAACGAGTGTTTTGTAAGCCACCTCCTTTGTTGATGGACTACATTTTCTAAGCACTCTCCCAATGAATCTCAACCTGGTACCCGCCTTACTAACAATTAATTTTATATGATCATTCCACTTCAAATCGTTCCGCACGCATACTCCCAGGTATTTTACAGAAGTAACTGCTACCAGTGTTTGTTCCGCTATCATATAATCATACAATAAAGGAACCTTCTTTCTATGTATTCGCAATACATTACATTTGTCTATGTTAAGGGACAGTTGCCACTCCCTGCACCAAGTGCCTATCCGCTGCAGATCTTCCTGCATTTCGCTACAATTTTCTAATGCTGCAACTTCTCTGTATACTACAGCATCATCCGCGAAAATCCGCATGGAACTTCCGACACTATCTACTAGGTCATTTATATATATTGTGAAAAGCAATGGTCCCATAACACTCCCCTGTGGCACGCCAGAGGTTACTTTAACGTCTGTAGACGTCTCTCCATTGACAACAACATGCTGTGTTCTGTTTGCTAAAAACTCTTCAATCCAGCCACACAGCTGGTCTGATATTCCATAGGCTCTTACTTTGTTTATCAGGCGACAGTGCGGAACTGTATCGAACGCCTTCCGGAAGTCAAGAAAAATAGCATCTACCTGGGAGCCTGTATCTAATATTTTCTGGGTCTCATGAACAAATAAAGCGAGTTGGGTCTCACACGATCGCTGTTTCCGGAATCCATGTTGATTCCTACATAGTAGATTCTGGGTTTCCAAAAACGACATGATACTCGAGCAAAAAACATGTTCTAAAATTCTACAACAGATCAACGTCAGAGATATAGGTCTATAGTTTTGCGCATCTGCTTGACGACCCTTCTTGAAGACTGGGACTACCTGTGCTCTTTTCCAATCACTTGGAATCCTCCGTTCCTCTAGAGACTTGCGGTACACGGCTGTTAGAAGGGGGCAAGTTCTTTCGCGTACTCTGTGTAGAATCGAATTGGTATCCCGTCAGGTCCAGTGGACTTTCCTCTGTTGAGTGATTCCAGTTGCTTTTCTATTCCTTGGACACTTATTTCGATGTCAGCCATTTTTTCGTTTGTGCGAGGATTTAGAGAAGGAACTGCAGTGCGGTCTTCCTCTGTGAAACAGCTTTGGAAAAAGCAGTAATTTGTGTCAGCTACTGCCATTAAAACTATTGAAAAGTACTTCTTGTAGTTGAAGTATTCACTACTCAGTCCCCACGGATTGATCACTCTAATATGCTTACCGTCAATACATCTCACGCAATGTGGAAAATTGGCTCTTTTTTTTCATACTGTAAACTAATATTCAACCAATCTTCAGCAGTTGGGCCTTGCATTGTTTCCCAGATTGCTGAGCATCTCTCTCGAATAATCTTTGAAATTTTTGAACGTCCAAGTAGAAACTGGAAGTGTAGAGATCTGATGGAATTGCCAGTTGCAAGATACCTGCAATGAAACATTAAGGATTGCTACTACAAAAATGTGAAAAAGCACGATGGCAAAACTGGAGATTCATCAAAACCCAGGAAACATTACACTTATCACAAATGGTTATCATTTATCCAATCTTTATGTGTAGAAAGAAAGCGAGTATTCCATATTTATAATATTCGTGCATTTTTAAGTTCCAGACTGAGCCATGCAGGGCCACAAATTATAAAATTTTACTGTGGACAATTACAGTTTTTTCTTTTTACCACAGGACATCTGGGAATATGGCTGTCGATCTAACAGAAAGTACACAAAACGCTGACAACAACACTGCACAACAAGAAGCAAATACAACACCTGAAATACAGCTTACTATATCCAAAGCCTCGTCCCCTGCTCACACAGTGCAAAGGGAGAAAGAAACGAAAACAGGACGAGTTTGAAAAAAAATTTTTGGGCGTTTTGGAAATGAGTTTGCAACAATCACATACAAAGGAACCTAGAACTAATGATCCAAATGAAATGTTCTTACTTTCGTAAATGCCGCTTATTAAGAACTTTAGCCCAGCTGACAAGATGGATTTTCATTTGACATATTTACGGTTGGTTCAGTCCTACACACATGCACTGCCGTCCAGAATTACATCTGAAAGTGACCAACAATCATCTCAGTCCCCAAGCAGCACACCTACAATGATCTTTGAGGAAAAATCAGAAGATTCAATCCTGTCCTTTTATGCATTGTAAAAAAATAATACAATAAGTAATAAAACTTCACTTACCTCAGAGTAATTGACAGTTTTTCTTCAGCCCTTATACAATCACATAGTCGAGTGTTTCTTCCAGTAATAGCATTCGACACATTAGACAGCAGAGTTTTGTATGACTTGATAGACATCCTGTATTCCTCTAAAAACTTTTCAGGGTTTTCTTTAAGTTTGTTGTGTAGCAGATTGAATGTTCCCCTCTCTGATCTATCCTTAATTATTGGACGAGTCCAAAAACGTCATTTTTGTCTATGTTGTCTCCGTCAAATCAGTAACAATGCAGCACATATTATTGTTGCAGATTGTTTACATAATACATTCATTTCTCAATGTTGCAATGTCACCCAGGCAGGTCTGGAATGCTACTGAGCCATATATGGCCACATTCATGTCTTTGGTCGCTAGGACACGTTGCGCTGAAAGAAGTTACGTACACGGTCGAATGTGGCCACCAAGTGACTTCTGAAGCTGCTTCTTTAGACGCTGAGTGTCCAGCTTCAAAAAATGCTAGTGTGGCTGTAGCCTTAAGAATCCTAGGAGTTCTTCTTCCAAATGTTTGTAATTAGTGCATAATTTATATTTGTTTATAAGTTAACAATAGAATCTAAGTCATGAAACAATTACTGATTTCACCCTATAATGAAATATATTCACTAGGAATGGTCAAAATAAATTAAGAAATTAATTACATGCACAAAACTAAGTACAAAATTAGACCTGGTGCTATATTCCTTAAGACGGAGTGCCAACCTTTCTCTTTTATCAAAATGCAGATTATACTCATGCATGTTAATGGTAATTAGGCAAAAATGAAAATAAAATGTATGTAAGGAGGCAGATGGCAAAACAAGAGAGGAAGTAAAGAGATACCAGCTTTTTTGGTGATGTAGGGAGTATATGATATTTGTGTAACTTGTTTTACCAGAATCTGTCTGTGTTCGTCCCATTTCAGGTGTACTAGGTGGACCTATGGAGCCTGAAATGTTATCAGGATCAGTTATCTAAAACGAGAACAACTCATCTATGAACTGAAAATATGTGATATGTCAGAGGAAGGCAATATGGCAGAGTTGTCAGCACAGCTGCACATGGTGCTAGGGTCTCTAATACAGGTTAATGTGGCACTTTTTGACCAGCTGAGCCCATCCGTCAAGCACGGCTTCTCTTGGTGATGAAGGAAAAATTTAGTATTTCCTGGAAAGAAGGCAATTTTTGTGCATGCAGGTGTAGTTTATTGCCGACCAGAGTGGCTGAGCGGTTCTAGGCGCTACAGTCTGGAACCGAGTGACCGCTACGGTCGCAGATTCGAATCCTGCCTCGGGCATGGATGTGTGTGATGTCCTTAGGTTAGTTAGGTTTAAGTAGTTCTAAGTTCTAGGGGACTGATGACCTCAGAAGTTAAGTCCCATAGTGCTCAGAGCCATTTGAACCATTTTTTGTGTTGTTGTTGTTGTTGTTGTTGTTGTTGTTGTTGTGGTCTTCAATCCTGAGACTGGTTTGATGCAGCTCTCCATGCTACTCTATCCTGTGCAAGCTTTTTCATCTCCCAGTACCTACTGCAACCTACATCCTTCTGAATCTGCTTAATGTATTCATCTCTCGGTCTCCCTCTACGATTTTTACCCTCCACGCTGCCCTCCAATACTAAATTGGTGATCCCTTGATGCCTCAGAACGTGTCCTACCAACCGATCCCTTCTACTGGTCAAGTTGTGCCACAAACTTCTCTTCTCCCCAATCCTATTCAATACTTCCTCATCAGTTATGTGATCTACCCATCTAATCTTCAGCATTCTTCTGTAGCACCACATTTCAAAAGCTTCTATTCTCTTCTTGTCCAAACTATTTATCGTCCATGTTTCAATTCCATACATGGCTACACTCCATACAAATACTTTCAGAAATGACTTCCTGACACTTATATCTATACTCGATGTTAACAAATTTCTCTTCTTCAGAAACGCTTTCCTTGCCATTGCCAATCTACATTTTATATCCTCTCTACTTCGACCATCATTAGTTATTTTGCTCCCCAAATAGCAAAACTCCTTTACTACTTTAAGTGTCTCATTTCCTAATCTAATTCCCTCAGCATCACCCGACTTAACTCAACAACATTCCATTATCCTCGTTTTGCTTTTGTTGATGTTCATCTTATATCCTCCTTTCAAGACACTGTCCATTCCATTCAACTGCTCTTCCAAGTCCTTTGCTGTCTCTGACAGAATTACAATGTCATCGACGAACCTCAAAGTTTTTATTTCTTCTCCATGAATTTTAATACCTACTCCACATTTTTCTTTTGTTTCCTTTACTGCTTGCTCAATATACAGATTGAACAACATCGGGGAGAGGCTACAACCCTGTCTTACTCCCTTCCCAACCACTGCTTCTCTTTCATGTCCCTCGACTCTTATAACTGCCATCTGGTTTCTGCACAAATTGTAAATAGCCTTTCGCTCCATGTATTTTACCCCTGCCACCTTTAGATTTTGAAAGAGAGTATTCCAGTCAACATTGTCCAAAGCTTTCTCTAAGTCTACAAATGCTAGAAACGTAGGTTTGCCTTTCCTTAATCTTTCTTCTAAGATAAGTCGTAAGGTCAGTACTGCCTCACGTGTTCCAGTGTTTCTACGGAATCCAAACTGATTTTCCCCGAGGTTGGCTTCTACTAGTTTTTCCATTCGTCTGTAAAGAATTCGTGTTAGTATTTTGCAGCTGTGACTTATTAAACTGATAGTTCGGTAATTTTCACATCTGTCAACACCTGCTTTCTTTGGGATTGGAATTATTATATTCTTCTTGAAGTCTGAGGGTATTTCGCCTGTTTCATACATCTTGCTCACCAGATGGTAGAGTTTTGTCAGGACTGGCTCTCCCAAGGCCGTCACTAGTTCCAATGGAATGTTGTCTACTCCGGGGGCCTTGTTTCGACTCAGGTCTTTCAGTGCTCTGTCAAACTCTTCACGCAGTATCATATCTCCCATTTCATCTTCATCTACATCCTCTTCCATTTCCATAATATTGTCCTCAAGTACATCGCCCTTGTATAGACCCTCTATATACTCCTTCCACCTTTCTGGTTTCCCTTCTTTGCTTAGAACTGGGTTTCCATCTGAGCTCTTGATATTCATACAAGTCATTCTCATATCTCCAAAGGTCTCTTTAATTTTCCTGTAGGCAGTATCTATCTTACCCCTAGTGAGATAGGCCGCTACATCCTTACATTTGTCCTCTAGCCATCCCTGCTTAGCCATTTTGCACTTCCTGTCGATCTCATTTTTGAGACGTTTGTATTCCTTTTTGCCTGCTTCATTTACTGCATTTTTATATTTTCTCCTTTCATCAATTTAATTCAATATTTCTTCTGTTACCCAAGGATTTCTATTAGCCCTCGTCTTTTTACCTACTTGATCCTCTGCTGCCTTTGCTACTTCATCCCTCAAAGCTACCCATTCTTCTTCTACTGTATTTCTTTCCTCCATTCCTGTCAATTGTTCCCTTATGCTCTCCCTGAAACTCTGTACAACCTCTGGTTCTTTCAGTTTATCCAGGTCCCATCTCCTTAAATTCCCACCTTTTTGCAGTTTCTTCAGTTTTAATCTACAGGTCATAACCAATAGATTGTGGTCAGAGTCCACATCTGCCCCTGGAAATGTCTTACAATTTAAAACCTGGTTCCTAAATCTCTGCCATACCATTATATAATCTATCTGAAATCTGTCAGTATCTCCAGGCTTCTTCCATGTATACAACCTACTTTCATGATTCTTAAACCAAGTGTTAGCTATGATTATGTTGTGCTCTGTGCAAAGTTCTACCAGGCGGCTTCCTCTTTCATTTCTTAGCCCCAATCCATATTCACCTACTAAGTTTCCTTCTCTCCCTTTTCCTACACTCGAATTCCAGTCACCCATGACTATTAAATTTTCGTCTCCCTTCACAATCTGAATATTTTCTTTTATTTCATCATACATTTCTTCAATTTCTTCGTCATCTGCAGAGCTAGTTGGCATATAAACTTGTACTACTGCAGTAGTTGTGGGCTTCGTATCTACACTCCTGGAAATGGAAAAAAGAACACATTGACACCGGTGTGTCAGACGCACCATACTTGCTCCGGACACTGCGAGAGGGCTGCACAAGCAATGATCACACGCACAGCACAGCGGACACACCAGGAACCGCGGTGTTGGCCGTCGAATGGCGCTAGCTGCGCAGCATTTGTGCACCGCCGCCGTCAGTGTCAGCCAGTTTGCCGTGGCATACGGAGCTCCATCGCAGTCTTTAACACTGGTAGCATGCCGCGACAGCGTGGATGTGAACCGTATGTGCAGTTGACGGACTTTGAGCGAGGGCGTATAGTGGGCATGCGGGAGGCCGGGTGGACGTACCGGCGAATTGCTCAACACGTGGGGCGTGAGGTCTCCACAGTACATCGATGTTGTCGCCAGTGGTCGGCGGAAGGTGCACGTGCCCGTCGACCTGGGACCGGACCGCAGCAACGCACGGATGCACGCCAAGATCGTAGGATCCTACGCAGTGCCGTAGGGGACTGCACCGCCACCTCCCAGCAAATTAGTGACACTGTTGCTCCTGGGGTATCGGCGAGGACCACTCGCAACCGTCTGCATGAAGCTGGGCTACGGTCCCGCACACCGTTAGGCCGTCTTCCGCTCACGCCCCAACATCGTGCAGCCCGCCTCCAGTGGTGTCGCGACAGGCGTGAATGGAGGGACGAATGGAGACGTGTCGTCTTCAGCGATGAGAGTCGCTTCTGCCTTGGTGCCAATGATGGTCGTATGCGTGTTTGGCGCCGTGCAGGTGAGCGCCACAATCAGGACTGCATACGACCGAGGCACACAGGGCCAACACCCGGCATCATGGTGTGGGGAGCGATCTCCTACACTGGCCGTACACCACTGGTGATCGTCGAGGGGACACTGAATAGTGCACGGTACATCCAAACCGTCATCAAACCCATCGTTCTACCATTCCTAGACCGGCAAGGGAACTTGCTGTTCCAACAGGACAATGCACGTCCGCATGTATCCCGTGCCACCCAACGTGCTCTAGAAGGTCTAAGTCAACTAACCTGGCCAGCAAGATCTCCGGATCTGTCCCCCATTGAGCATGTTTGGGACTGGATGAAGCGTCGTCTCACGCGGTCTGCACGTCCAGCACGAACGCTGGTCCAACTGAGGTGCCAGGTGGAAATGGCATGGCAAGCCGTTCCACAGGACTACATCCAGCATCTCTACGATCGTCTCCATGGGAGAATAGCAGCCTGCATTGCTGCGAAAGGTGGATATACACTGTACTAGTGCCGACATCGTGCGTGCTCTGTTGCCTGTGTATGTGCCTGTGGTTCTGTCAGTGTGATCATGTGATGTATCTGACCCCAGGAATGTGTCAATAAAGTTTCCCCTTCCTGGGACAATGAATTCACGGTGTTCTTATTTCAATTTCCAGGAGTGTATCTTGGCCACAATAATGCGTTCACTATGCTGTTTAAAGTAGCTTACCTGCATTCCTATTTTCCTATTCATTATTAAACCTACTCCTGCATTACCCCTACTTGATTTTGTGTTTATAACCCTGTAGTCACCTGACCAGAAGTCTTGTTCCTCCTGCCACCGAACTTCACTAATTCCCACTATATCTAACTTCAACCTATCCATTTCCCTTTTTAAATTTTCTAACCTACCTGCCCGATTAAGAGATCTGACATTCCACACTCCGATTCGTAGAACGCCAGTTTTCTTTCTCCTGATAACGACATCCTCTTGAGTAGTCCCCGCCCGGAGATCCGAATGGGGGACTATTTTACCTCCAGAATATTTTACCCAAGAGGACGCCATCATCATTTAATCATACAGTAAAGCTGCATGCCCTCGGGAAAAATTACGGCTGTAGTTTCCCCTTGATTTCAGCCGTTCGCAGTACAGCACAGCAAGGCCGTTTTGGTTATTGTTACAAGGCCAGATCAGTCAATCATCCAGACTGTTGCCCTTGCAACTACTGAAAAGGCTGCTGCCCCTCCTCTTCAGGATCCACACGTTTGTCTGGCCTCTCAACAGATACCCCTCCGTTGTGGTTGCACCTACGGTACGGCTATCTGTATCGCTGAGGCACGCAAGCCTCCCTACCAACGACAAGGTCCATGGTTCATGGTTCATTTTTTGTGTAGCTTATTCAATTCCAGGTCACACACTGGTTCAGTCCTATAAATGATTCGAATTTAGTGGTTAGTGATCCCAAACACAATTTGGAGGTTAGTGAGTTGCAGTTGAGAGTGATGTGATTACAGATGGCATTAAGCAAGTTAGGGTGTGTTAGAAGTACTGGGGGAAGAGGGGACAAAAACTTTGTGTCCGTAGATAATGTTAGTGCCTCTCACAATTTGGGAAGTTATAACATGACTAGTTTGTGTAAGTTTGCTGCCAAACCCTCTCTTATGTGTGTTGCGTGGAGTGGAATATCTTGCTACAGACACTGTGCAACAGCTAATTGTTTTTGGTTGACTTGAGAAAACAGGTGAAAGTGTTTAGGGTAGACTGAGGGTTGTTTTTCAATTACTGTATCCATGGTGTCAGAGTTATTTGACTGAAATGGTGGCAGATGAGCTGGCACAATAAGGGTGTTCGCGTGATTTGTGAAGCTGACTCTTAAGAGAGAGATTATTGGCCAGAATGAAAAATGAGTTAATCAATGAGTACTTCTTTCAGGTTCAGCATTCATGTGAGCATTGTGGGAGAATATACAAGAGATGCACTCTGCTACTCTTGCTTTTGAAGTGCAATTTTTGGAAGTGGAAATAGTGGCAGAATTTTACAAGGGTTTAATCGGAGGATAGCCCACCAACCTTTGGTGGATTATATCATTTAATTACTAACATTGATGGTGTTAATCAAGCAGACTTGAGACTGGAGGGGGGGGGGGGGGGGGGGGAGGGTGAGCAGGTATCTCATAATTTAAGTAGTGATGGCACCTGATTAAGAGATCCAGTTGGAAGTGTCAACTTGAATAATTGTTACCAATGTGGGAGACCACGGCATACCGCATACCAGTGCCATTCAGGAGTGAAACAGCAGGCAAACAGCTGATGTCAGAAGAAACAAAGATAGTACTTTAGAGGGATTTTGCCCAAGTCTTGTAATAAGGTCAGGAAGTAATTAGGAATCTGCTTCCTCAGGTATCAGCTAGTATTAACTAGCAGCTCGCGGTCTTGCGGTAGCGTTCTCGCTTCCTGCGCACGGGGTCTCGGGTTTGAATCCTGGCGGGGTCAGGGATTTTCTCTACCTCGTGATGACTGGGTGTTGTGTGTTCTTCATCATCATTGACTTGCAAGTAGCCGAAGTGGCGTCAACTAAAAAGGACTTGCAATACGGCGGTCGAACTTCCCCGCAAGGGGCCTCCCGGCCAACAATGCCATACGATCATTTCATTTCAGTATTAACTACAAACCAGTGTGTGCTCTGTAGCACTGAATTATCAGTGTTATCTAAGGTACTGAGGTATTTGCAAATTTTCACAGATAAAATTGAATACTCAGGCTTGGAAACCCATAAATGGTCAGACATTTCATTGGATCATTACAGGTTTTTTTGTAGTGTTGGGGATTTTACTTCTTTAGATGTTGTTGTGATGAAGGGATTGCATACTAATTTAATATTGGGGTGTGATCTTGTGTAAGAGATGTGGGTTCAATTTTGGATTATTATGGTGGTGGGGAGTACGTTACTTTAAGTTTAATCCTACTTTCAAGTTCTGTTTGTGTCAGCAAGACAGATTTTAGGGTGTGGCATGGTAGCCAATATATCTGTGACATTTGATGTGGATGGTTTACGATCTGAGGATGATCAAGAGTTGTTGAGGGTCTTAGAGGAATCTGTGTGAGTGCTTGTAGATAAGTTGGATGTTACCAGTAAGATTGAGCACTGTATGCAGCTATCAGAGCAGGTTCCAGCTAGACAAGTGCCATATAGATTATTACGTCCCTGGATGAAAGCTCTGCACCAATGGGTAAAAGGTATCTTGAAGGATAGTATAATAAGACATTCTACATCCCTGTATGCCTCGCTGACTTTTCTGATAGCTAAGGCCAATGGGGGTGGGTTTCAGCCTGTAGTCGATTATCGTGCGTTGAACAGCAAAGTTGTTTTGGAGTCTACTCCCCTTCCAAATCTCCATATTTACTTCAATGATTTGTCGGAGCTCACTATTTCACAGTGTTGCGCCTTAATCGGCATATTACCATATCACTCTTAATCTACATCTACATAGATATTCTGAAATCACAGTACGGTGTCTGGTGGAGGGTACCCTATACCACTACTAGTAATTTCCTTTCGTGTTTCACTCACAAATGGAACACAGAAAAAACAACTATCTATATACCCCCATGTGAGCCCTAATTTTTCATATCTTACCTTCATAGTCCTTATGTAGAATCACTCTGTAGTCAGTTTCAAATGCCGATTCTCTAAATTTTCTGATCTTTAAAAAGAATGTCACCTTCCTTTCAGGTATACTCATTTGAATTCCCGAAGCATCTCTGTAATACTTGCATGTTGTTTGAACCTACCAGTAAAAAATCTAGCAGCCCACCTCTGAATTGCTTCAATGTCTTTCTTTAATCTGACATGGTATGGATCCCAAACAGTCAAGCAGTACTCAAGAATAAGTCACACTAGTGTTCTATATGTGGCCACCATTACAGGTGAACCACACTTTCCTAGAATTCTCCCAATAAACTGAAGTCAATCAGTCACCTTCCCTACCACAATCCTCACATCGTCATTCCATTTCATATCACTTTACAACATTACACACAAATATTTAAATGATGTTATATGACAAGCAAGACACTCCTAATGCAGTATCCAAATATTACAGGTTTTTCCTCCTACTCATCCACACTAACTCACATTTTTCTACATTTAGAGCTAGCTGCCATTCATCACACCAACTAGAAATGTTGTCCAAGTCATCTTGTATCCTTCTACAGTCAATCAACTTCAACATCTAACCATACACCACAGCATAATCAGCAAACAACCACAGATTGCTGCCCACCCTTTCTGCCAAATAATTTATGTGTGCAGATAATAACAGCAGCCCCATCAAAATTCCCTGATGATATCCTTGTCTCTGATAAACACTCACAAGGGCAACATATTGGGTTCTATAACTTAAGAAGTTTTCAAGCCACTAACATATCTGTGACCAACCGGAGGGATCCAAGCCTTTTACAGCCTCTTCCACTGATTGGCATTTGTACAAATCTTATGAGGTACCATTTGTACCCTTTGGACTATCCACCAGCATGGCAGTGCTGTCCAGACTACTTAATTCTGTTTTAGGAGGCACTAAGTTTAAATTTGTCTATAATCATCTCAGAGATGTGGTTGCTTAAAGCAGTTCTTTTTGGGTCAATTAGGACATATTAGTCAGGTTTTGCAGCAGTTCAAGGAAAGGGAGCTGAACATCAAGCCTTCCAAAGTTAATCTCGAGTGTAGGGAAATTTCCTTTTTGGGGCATCTTGTCTCTGCCGTGGGAGTTGGCATAGATCAGTCGTGGACTCGGGCTATCCATAACTTGTGACCCCCGCTGACCAGGAAAGGAGCAGCCAGGTTTATAGGCATGACAACTTTTCTTCATAAGCTCATGCCTACATTTGTTGAAATCACAACATCTTTTAATCAGTCTCATAAAAAAAGGAGACCATTTCGATGGACAAAAAGTGGCAGGCCACTTCTGATGCTCCTGTGTTAGTGGACCCTCATTTTGCTCAACCACTTATTGTCCAAACTGACACCTCCAACTAAGGGGTAACCACCATGTTGTTACAAGAACAAAATGGTGCAAATAGATCAGTTGCCTATGCTTCCACCTACAAATTACACAGGTCTTACATGCATTCACAGAGAATTGGAGCATAGTTATCTATAGTAACTTTGTTTATTACAATACAGAAGTTGTTCAAAATTATGGAAAATGTTATCATTCAATGGCTACAATAGAAATACACGAAACAGAATACAAAGTCAAATGCAAATCCATCATTTTCATGGAAAAATAAATGAAATGCTTCAAATTAAGAATACTGATTACATTGTTAACTGCGTCAAAACCTACATTATCCCAAATATCCCTACCACATTTCCTGCTTCAAATATGAGTGCATTATTTTATAATGTAAACGGAATTCCAATATATAATATAGTAGCCTAAATAAAAACTTTCTTTACTTTCTCAGTGTAGTCTCATATTGTGAATTACAGTAATTACAAAGTAATTAGAAATTGTTATGTTAAACAATAATATAGTGAATCGACAGTGTGATAGACAGAGTTGTTCCAGGTGTCTAATATTATAAAATTAATGTCAGCAGTGTTGAGAAACAGCTGAAATTGTTAAAATTAATAAGGCTCCAGGCCCCGATAGAATCCCTGTCAGATTATATACTGAACTTGCGGCTGTGTTATCCTCTCTTTGAATGACAATCTATCGTAGATCCCTTGAACAAAAAAGCGTACACAGTTCTTGGAAAAAGGCACCAGCCACACCCGTCTACAACAAGGATAGTAGAAGTGATCCACAGAACTACTGTCCAATATCCCTGACATTCATTTGTTGTAGAATCTTAGAGCATATTCTGAGCTCAAACACAATGAGGTATCTTGAATAGAATGACCTCCTCTACGCCAACTAGCATGATACTGGAAGCATCGATCATGTGCAACCCAACTTGCTCTTTTCTCATGTGAAATACTGAAAGCTTTGGATCAAGGCAGTCATGTAGATGTAGTAGTTTTTGATTCCTGAAAAGCATTTGACTCAGTACCACACCTACGCTTATTTTCAAAATTAACATCATATAGAGTACCAAGTGAAATTTGTGACTGGATTGAAGATTTTTGATAAGAAGGACACAGCATGTTATCTTGGATGGAGAGTCATCACCAGACCTAAAAGTAACTTTGGTTGTGCCCCAGGGAAGTGTGTTGGGACCCTTGCAATTCATGTTGTATGTTAATCACCTTGTAGACAATATTTATCATAAAATCAGGCTTTTTGCAGATGATGCAGTCATCTGTAATAAAGTAATATCTGAAAGAAGCTGCATAAATATTCAGTTAGGTCTTGGTAAGATTTCAAAGTGGTGCAGATATTGGCAACTTGCTTTAAATGTTCAGAAATGTTAATTTGTGCACTTCACAAAATGAAAAAATTGTAGTATCCTATGACTATAATATCAGTAAGTCACCTGTGGAATCAGCCAACTCATACGAATACCTGGGTAGCGGTGTGAAATGGAATGATCACATAGGTTCACTCATGGGTAAAGCAGGTAGTAGACTTTGATTTATTGATAGAATACTGGGGAAGTGCAATCAGTCTCCAAAGGAGATTGCTTACAAATCACTTGTGTGACTGGTTCTAGGATATTGCTCAAGTGTTTGGAACTCATACCAGACAGGACTAACAGGGACATTGAATGTATACAGAGAAGAGCACCATGAAGGGTCACAAGTTTGTTTAATCCATAAGAGAGTGTCACAGAGATACTGAAGAAACTGAACTGGAAGATTCCTGAAGATAAATATCTTGAGAAAGTCTGTGAACAAACTTTCAAGAACTGGCTTTAAATGATGACTCTAGGAATATCTACAATCTCCGATATATCGTTCTGATAGGGATGCATAAATTTAGAATAATACAGCACACACAATCATTCTTCTTGTGCTCCAAATGTGAATGGAAGAGGAGAAAATCCTAATAACTGGTAAAATGGGATATACCTTTTGCCACGCAGTTCACAGTGGTTTGCAGAGTATAGACGTAGAAGTAGATGTAGATGTAGATGTGGATGTAGATACAGTATATTTGGTGCTTTTGTGTCATCCAATTGCTTGCAGATGAGTAGTGTTAATCATGACTAAACAAATCTAAGATATGTGCCCCTGCCAATGGATGAACATAGTATTAGCAAAGACTTTGACATGAAGTTGTTGAAAATCACATTGCAGAACTCAGAAGGTGAACTTATGTGTATGGGTCCTACCTAATGACATAACAGTTAATCAAGTGTTCAAAATTATCTTCAAAATCATGTGAAAAATGGACTGTTATGTTTCAATAGTCTACCCCCATTCCAAAATATTGTGCAACCACAGGTTGGACAAAACTTTTGCAAGCAATCCACAAAACAGCTAACAAAGCATAATAACTGATACATTCATACTTATGCCAATAATTTCAATACAGACAACACATCCTCTAGAAGTGATCAGTCACGTGAAACAGTAATATTATGAACAGGACAAAACTTTTTTAACTTTTCCCTTATATGATACAGAATCAGACTTTTTCCTAAATATAACTCATTTTCAGTAGTGTTGGATTGAGACAGAAAAGTCCAATGTATCTACTAATTTTCCTTTCAAGGTAAGCACGCACAACACATTTCAATTTTTCGCTCCAAACACAACACATAGTAATAGTACCATAGATCTCCCCATACAAGCTTTCATTGTCAATATCAGTATATCATTTCTCTCTGTTTACTCAACTTAGAGTCAACCATCAGTCTCTTTTGATTGCTAAATGTACATACAATAACCCCAATGCTGATCATTTACATTCAAATACATCTAACTCGGATGTGCACTTTATGTGTCAATCAACAAAAAATAATTTCATAAATCTCAAATTCAAGCATATACATGTGTTCATAACTAACTAGCCCCTTTTGCATCTAAATCTTTTGGTAATGTTGTCTACTACTAAAATATGGTAATGTTGTTACATGGTTACATAATCAATACAAGCCAATATTTGAAACATAAAACCCATAATAAACCTAACCTTCTCTTCCTTCCTCAAAACACACTTCAAATAACATTGGTGTAGAGTAATCAGAAACCACATTTTCTGTCTCATTGTTTCTGCATCACTGAAGTGCAATGACGAGTACAGCGTAGTGCAATGACATGAGTTGTCAACTTTGTATCAGAGAATGTGTTGATACTATAGTGTTATACATCTGGTTGTGTATCATAGTGTCTTTATCCTAACGTAAAAATTTCTCATCACAGCATAATCAATACCTCTTCTCCTCAATACTATACATTAGCAATAATACAGTTCATAGAGCAAATATGTATAATGTATATTGCAGCTCGCAAAACAAAAGCATGTCCTCCACTCAAATTGTGTAGAAACCAAGGATCATTGTATAGGCAGGCAGTAAACCACAACCCACACTCTGTATCTACACAAGTGAAATGTAAAACAATGTGCAGTCTTGTACAGTTTAGACTACGCCAAATTTTAACATGAGCAATGTTGATCATTATCCTTTAGGAAGTCATGTACAGTTTTAACTTGTTAAGTGATCCTTTCGATTGTTAAATTCCAGTTTCTCTTCCAAATAACAGTACATATCTCAAAATGCAGCAGGGTAATTCACAAATCCTTTACAAGTGACTCTCCAACTGGCTAATACCATAAACCATAACTCTTAATTTAAAAAAACAAAATGTCAAATACTTTCAACACTCCTCATCATTCTTCATCTGTATATCTACATTCATCGAACATCTTGTATGACAGTACAAAATCTGATACATTAGTGATCTGAACAAACAAACATAGCAGCACCTCCTCCTTCACATGGTAATAGACCATAGTGTAGTGTAATGAACCCTACACTATGGTATTTTGACCAGTCTTCAGTGTACATTGCACTGAGCATAGCTAAATGAATCTTCCACTCATAAGTAACTATATTAGTTGCTACTCATGCTACTCACTGTATAGTGGAGATGCTGAGTAGCAAGACAGCTACACCAAAAAGACAGTCAGAAAGTCAGCTTTCGGCTAAAAAAGCCTTTATCAGAAATGGACACCACACACAGCCACACCCACACCCACACACCCACCCGCCCACCCAACCACACACACACACACACACACACACACACACACACACACACACACACACACACACACGACTGCAGTCCCTGGCTGCTTAGGCCACACTGTGAGCAGCAGCGGAGCACATGATGAGAGAAACAATCAGGTGGTGGGGGTAAAGAGGAGGCTGGGGTGGGGAGGGGAGGGATAGCAGGGTATGAGTGAGGGATGGTACAGTGCTGCTTGTAGGAGCATACAGGGACAAGGTGAAGAGAGGGTGGGGCAGCTATTGGGGAGATTATAAGGAGGGTAGAGGTTAGCGAAAGAGGAAATAAGTAAAAAGAGTGTGGGTGTGATGGTGGAATAGAGGAACAGGGAAGTGGCTAGATGGGTAAGGACAATGACTAATGTATTTTGAGGCCAGAAGTGTTACGGGAACGTCGGATATATTGTAGTGAGTGTTCCCACCTGCGCGAAAATCTAGTGCCTGTGGGAAGGCTCCAGATGGCACAGGCTGTGAAGCCATCATTGAAATGAAGAACATTGTGTTCGGTGGTGTGATCAGCAATGGGGTAGTCCAGCTGTTTCTTGGCCACAGTTTGTCAGTGGCCACTCATGCAGAGCTTGTTGGTTGTCATGCCTCTGTAGAATGCAGCACAGTGGTTGCAGCTTAGCTTGTAGATCACATGACTAGTTTCACAGATAGCCTTGCCTTTGATGGGATAGGTGGTGCTTGTTACCAGACTGCAGTAGGTAGTGGTGGGAGGTGTATGGATCATGTCTTGCATCTAGTCTATTACAGTGATAAGAGCTATGAGCGAAAGGTTGGGAGCTGGAGTTGTTTAGGGATGGACGAGGATATTGTGTAGGTTTGGTGGGTGGTGGGTTACCACAGTGGGAGGGGTGCGAAGGATAGTGGGTAGGACATTCCTCATTTCAGGGCATGATGAGAGGTAGTCAATACCCTGGTGGAGAATGTGATTCAGTTGCTTCAGTCGTGGATGGTTCTGAGACATGAGGGAAATGCTCCTCTGTGACCAGACAGTGAGTGGGACTTTGGGAGGTGGTGGGAGAATGGAAAGATAAGGCATTGTTACATTCCATCCTGGCTCAAATGGCTCTGAGCACTATGAGACTTAACTTCTGAGGTCATCAGTCCCCTAGAACGTAGAACTACTTAAACCTAACTAACCTAAGGACATTACACACATCCATGCCCAAGGCAGGATTCGAACCTGCGACCGTAGCGGTCGCGCGGTTCCAGACTGAAGCGCCTAGAACCGCTCGGCCACACCGGCCAGCATTCCATCCTGGATTTTCTATTGTTGACACATAAGTAACTGTGTGCTCAAGGCAAGTATGTAGAGCCCACTCAACATGCATTGAACGTCAAGTAATCTCAGTTGTAAATAATTATTTATTTGAGTACGTGGTTTGAAAGATTTGGAAATACATAAGGCTCAGTTTGTGACTGCTGATCGAATACTGTGTACTGTTGAGGTAAGAAGTGTTGAAGTTGCAGCTGGATGCACCAAGTAGGCTGCCAGACCCATGCAAAATACAGTTAGTCTACAAATCATAAACTTCGAGTAGACAAAAGATATATATAAGTGTGCAAGTCATATTTTAAGCAAAATGTTCTTATCATAACATTGCAGAATGATTCCTAGTACAAATATTATAAGAGCAGTATATCTGTGTAGGGAAAACTAAGTACATCCTCGTAACCATGGTTACACCTTATACCAAGTATATGCATACCCAAGCATCAAAGTTTACAAACCAAATAGTTAAGTGTATAAACATAGGAGTGCAAACTACATACAACAGATAGTCTAAGAAAATATTTGACATTCAAAATGTGTTACTGTAGAAACAAATATCACATGGCTGGGAGCCCTGCATTTGCCACGTGCATGGTGCACTAATGTGTATGCACTCCCTGAGGAAAAGCAAAGTGTAGTATATCAAAAAACAAAATAGTATATTTCAATCATCTTTTAAGTTCACGTGTCTGTATAATTTCAGCTGTGTTAAATTTCTAAGTCCAAAAAGTTTCATGCATTTTGGATTGATAAGTCTCTGAGCATTTGGAAATAAATTTTCTAAAATTTCAAAAGAGTTCAATGTATATGTCATAAACTTCTTAATCTCTGTGTTTATAAACTTTAACTTGGAATTAATCTTGACTTAACACGAGGTCTCCAATCCTAAACTGTGTAGGTTTCACTCTGTTGCCATGTCTCTGTTTTCTTTTCCTGCAATGTTGTTCCATGGTCTTCCTAACCATGTCCTCTCTCTCAGCTGCATAAGTACTCTTACATGATGGAAATTCAACTGATTCATTGAGAATGTAAGCAGGTTTCTTATCATATAGAATTTCATATGGCGAAAAGCCATTTTTTGTGTATGGTTAACTGTTTACTACATTGTCAAAGCAACCAATATAATCAATAAGTTTGAGTGTTCTTCCCTACAGTAAGTTATGCACAAATGGCTGACCTCCCTTATACACTGAAGTGCCAAAGAAACTGGTATAGACATGCATATTCAACATATTCAACATATTCAAATGCAGAGATATGTAAACAGGCAGATTATGGCGCTGTGGTTGGCAATGCCTATATGTGACAACAAGTGTCTGGTGCAGTTGTGGTTACTGCTGCTACAAAGGCACATTATCAAGATTTAAGTGAGTTTGAATGTGGTGTTATAGTCGGTGCATGAGCAATAGGTCACAGCATTTCCAAGGTAGCAATGAAATATCGATTTTCCCATACGACAATTTCACAAGTGTACTGTGAGTACCAGGAATCCGGTAAAACATCATATCTCTGACATCGCTGTGGCCAAAAACGATCCTGCAAGAATGGGACTGATGACAATGAAGAAAATCATTCAATGTGACGTAAGTGCAACCCTTCTGCAAATTGCTGCAGATTTCAATGATGGGCCATCAACAAGTGTCACCATGCAAACCATTTCAATGAAATATCATCAATATGGGCTTTGGGAGCCAAAGACTGACTCATGTACCCTTGATGACTTCATGACACAAAGGTATACACCTCGCCTGCACCTGACTACATCGACGTTGGACTGTTGATGACTGGAAACATATTGCTTGGTCAGACGAGTCTCATTTCAAGTTGCATCGAGTGGATGGATGTGTACGGGTATGGAGACAACCCCAGGAATCCATGGATCTTGCATGTCAGCTGATGGAGGCTCTATAGTGGTGTCGGGTGTGTGCAGTTTGAGTGATATGAGACCCCTGATACGTTTAGATACAACTCTGACAGGTGACATGTATGTAAGCATCCTGTTTGATTACTTGCATCCATTCATGTCTATTGTTAATTCCAACAGACTTGACTAATTCCAGCAGGGCAATGCAACACTCCGCATGTCCAGAATTGCTACAGAGTGGCTCCAGCAACACTCTTCTGAGTTTAAATATGTGCGCTGGCCATCAAACTCCCAGACATGAACGTTATTGAGCTTCTCTGAGATGCCTTGCAACATGCTGTGCAGAAGAGATCTCCACCTCCTCATACTCTTATGGATGTATGGACAGCCCTGCAGGATTCATGTTATCAGTCTCGTCCAGCACTACTTCAGACATTAGTCGAGTCCATGCTATGTTGTGTTGTGGCACTTCTGCATGCTCACGGGGCCCTACATGATATTAGGCAGGTGTACTGGTTTCTTTGGCTCTTCAATGTATATCTCTCAGTAGGTTTACAAGAAGGTGAACAAACATAAATAAGTGTATGCTTTATTTTATGATCATCAGTAAAATCCTTCCAGTTTTTGTAGTGAAATTACTCCCAATGTCAGAAAGAACATCATTTGGAATAACAACAATATGGAAATAGGCTTGGTTATAATTTTCCTAGTAATTGCTTTCTGCAAAGGATAAAGTTTAATGACTTTAGAGAATAAGTCAACCATGACAAATATAGAACAGTACCCTCTATTTGCCTTAGGCAGTTGGCTAAATAGATCCATAATAACTAGGTCCATCTGTTTGTTAGGAGTTATACTTTGCAGATAACCTCTACATGTTAAGTTGTTAACGTGGACACTCTGACATCTGTCAGAAGGGGCAAGAAATTTCCTGACTCTCCTAGCAATGTTATGGAAATAAATGCTTTCTTGAATTCTCTGTAGGCATAGTATGCATTTCAGTGAACCACAGGGACCAAAGCTTTCATGTGTGTGCTTAATGAGTGTATCAGTGTACCACTCAGGCCAGCAAACTTTCCATCTGTCAGTATCTGGACTGTGTCTTTACAATACTATCTGTCTAAACTTGATAAGGTAACTGAATTTCTGATAACCTTTCTTTCCCAAGTAGCTTTTAACTAACTTCCAATGACCATCATGGTTTTGGTTCAAATGGCTCTGAGCACTATGGGACTTTACAGCTGTGGTCATCAGTCCCCTATAACTTAGAACTACTTAAACCTAACTAACCTAAGTACATCACACACATCCACGCCTGAGGCAGGATTCGAACCTGCGACTGTAGCAGTCGCGCGGTTCCGGACTGGGCGCCTAGAACCGCTTGGCCACTTCGGCCGGCTCATCATGGTTTTGTTTCTTCTGAACTGCCTACAAATTCTCCTGATATCTTTCTCGTATTTCACTTCCTTCATGTACATAACTTAGAAATTTCTCTCCTGATGTCCATTTCTATATTTATCATGACCCCCCCCCCCCCCCCCCCCACTTGATAACCCAGACAAAATGTCAGCAATAACATTCTCTTTTTCTTTAATGTACTCTACTGTGTAATCAAACTGTTGCAAATAAATTACTCACCTCATGATCCTCCTATGATACAATTCACATTTGTGAATATGAGATAAGGCTTTATTACCTGAATAAACTCTGACTTTATGTCCAAGTAAATTTTCCTGAATTTCTTGAACCCCCAAATTGTTGCTACAAGCTCCTTTTCTGTGATAGTGTAATTCTTCTCAAGTTTCTGTAAAGGTCTGCTGGCAAATATAACTGAGTGGTGTTCTATAGCATTATTTACTACTTTTTCTTTAAAAAAGTGAACACCTAAGCATGAATCACAGCTATCGGTCATTAAGCAAAATGACAAAGAAAGCGAATATGTTTGTTTACAAATGTGACAGCATACATGTAATGTGTTATGACAGCAAAGTGAACCTGTGACTACTGGAGACAGTGCCACAAGTTTCTCCAAAAAATGGTAGCACAATACACACACAAATGTCATACTAACTAATGTAAATCCACCTGATGATGGAGGTTTAAACCTTTGAAACATGTCATAGAAATAAATATAATGGTGACTGGTAACAGTAAACTTGTTGTTTCATTTAATGACAAAGAAAGGTCTAACCTATGTAGTATTTTGCTCTTACTAAATTTTTTTTATATCATGAAAGGCAATTTGACACTCCTCACTCCATTCCCACATAGTATTCTTTTCCAACAGATTGTTTAAGCAAGGTTCATTTCATCCTTGAGTCCTGACGTACTTTCTACAGAAACCTACAAGGCCGAAGGATGGTTTTAGCTCCCTCTTAGACATAGTCTTACAAAATTTTGTAGTGGCTTAAATTTTCTCATTATCAGGCAAAATTCCCTCCTTGGTTATTATGTGGCCAAGAAAATTAAGTTGTTTCACAGAAAATCTGCATTTCTCTAAATTCAAAGTCATACACCCCCTATCTGAGTTTCTCCCCAATTTCTCTTAAAGTACACATGTTATCCTTCCAGGTTTTAGTAGATAATAGCATATTGTGTAGATAATAATGTGTGGAACATTCATTACACACACACACACACACCTGGAAGTAAAGGATGTGCTGTAAGGATAGCTCCCATCTGTGCAGCTCAGAAAGCTTGGAGGTTGAGCGGGCAGCAGAACACCACTTTGAGAGGAGATGGAAGTACCTTGGGTAGGATGGCCCTCATTTCAGGGTAAAATGATAGATAATATAAGGCCTGACATAAGATGTGTTTTAGTCATTCCAGTCCCAGGTGGTTTGGGTGAAAAGGGGGGCGCTTCTGTGTGGTTGGTACTTGAGATGGATGTGAGGATCAAGTGTGTGTGGGGATGTGGGAGATCTGTTTGTGTATTAGGATTTTAGGGTATTGCCTGTCTGGGAAGGCCTTTATAAGGCCTTCAAATAGTAACAAAGAGATAGAGGGGCTGGCAAGTACTTACCTCAGCTCAGTACAGCCGATAGATACACAAAAAACAGAACCAAAATTTATGTTCCTAGCTTTCGGAACAAATGTTCCTTCATCAGTGAGGAGAGAGGGGAAAGAGAGGGAAGAAGGGAAAGTAGATTCAGTTACTCACAACCCAGGTTATGAAGCAACAGGGAAAAGAAAACAGGGAGGGTAGCAAGTATGGAGGCATGGTTGTCAGAGGGAAGCCAAAGATATTCTACTGTAAGTACTGTGCCAGCTTCAAACCAAAGAGGATGCATACAGAAGTAAAGAGGTATATAGTATAAAGATAAACACAACTATGTGGCCAAGCAGTTCTAGGCGCCCAGTCCGGAACCGCGCGACTGCTACAGTCGCAGGTTCGAATCCTGCCTCAGGCGTGGATGTGTGTGATGTACTTAGGTTAGTTAGGTTTAAGTAGTTCTAAGTTATAGGGGACTGATGACCACAGCTGTAAAGTCCCATAGTGCTCAGAGCCATTTGAACCAAAACCATGATGGTCATTGGAAGTTAGTTAAAAGCTACTTGGGAAAGAAAGGTTATCAGAAATTCAGTTACCTTATCAAGTTTAGACAGATAGTATTGTAAAGACACAGTCCAGATACTGACAGATGGAAAGTTTGCTGGCCTGAGTGGTACACTGATACACTCATTAAGCACACACATGAAAGCTTTGGTCCCTGTGGTTCACTGAAATGCATACTATGCCTACAGAGAATTCAAGAATGCATTTATTTCCATAACATTGCTAGGAGAGTCAGGAAATTTCTTGCCCCTTCTGACAGATGTCAGAGTGTCCACGTTAACAACTTAACATGTAGAGGTTATCTGCAAAGTATAACTCCTAACAAACAGATGGACCTAGTTATTATGGATCTATTTAGCCAACTGTCTAAGGCAAATAGAGGGTACTGTTCTATATTTGTCATGGTTGACTTATTCTCTAAAGTCATTAAACTTTATCCTTTGAAGAAAGCAATTACTAGGAAAATTATAACCAAGCCTATTTCCATATTGTTGTTATTCCAAATGATGTTCTTTCTGACATTGGGAGTAATTTCACTACAAAAACTGGAAGGATTTTACTGATGATCATAAAATGAAGCATACACTTATGTATGTTTATTCATCTTCTTGTAAACCTACTGAGAGATATACATTGAAGAGCCAAAGAAACCAGTACACCTGCCTAATATCATGTAGGGCCCCGTGAGCATGCAGAAGTGCCACAACACAACATAGCATGGACTCGACTAATGTCTGAAGTAGTGCTGGACGAGACTGATAACATCAATCCTACAGGGCTGTCCATACATCCATAAGAGTATGAGGAGGTGGAGATCTCTTCTGCACAGCATGTTGCAAGGCATCTCAGAGAAGCTCAATAACGTTCATGTCTGGGAGTTTGATGGCCAGCGCACATATTTAAACTCAGAAGAGTGTTGCTGGAGCCACTCTGTAGCAATTCTGGACATGCGGAGTGTTGCATTGCCCTGCTGGAATTAGTCAAGTCTGTTGGAATTAACAATAGACATGAATGGATGCAAGTAATCAAACAGGATGCTTACATACATGTCACCTGTCAGAGTTGTATCTAAACGTATCAGGGGTCTCATATCACTCAAACTGCACACGCCCCACACCACTATAGAGCCTCCATCAGCTGACATGCAAGATCCATGGATTCCTGGGGTTGTCTCCATACCCGTACACATCCATCCACTCGATACAACTTGAAATGAGACTCGTCTGACCAAGCAATATGTTTCCAGTCATCAACAGTCCAACGTCGATGTAGTCAGGTGCAGGCGAGGTGTATAGCTTTGTGTCATGAAGTCATCAAGGGTACATGAGTCAGTCTTTGGCTCCCAAAGCCCATATTGATGATATTTCATTGAAATGGTTTGCATGCTGACACTTGTTGATGGCCCATCATTGAAATCTGCAGTAATCTGCAGAAGGATTGCACTTATGTCACATTGAATGATTTTCTTCATTGTCATCAGTCCCATTCTTGCAGGATCGTTTTTGGCCACAGCGATGTCAGAGATATGATGTTTTACCGGATTCCTGGTACTCACAGTACACTTGTGAAATTGTCGTATGGGAAAATCGATATTTCATTGCTACCTTGGAGATGCTGTGACCTATTGCTCATGCACCGACTATAACACCACATTCAAACTCACTTAAATCTTGATAATGTGCCTTTGTAGCAGCAGTAACCACAACTGCACCAGACACTTGTTGTCACATATAGGCATTGCCAACCACAGCGCCATAATCTGCCTGTTTACATATCTCTGCATTTGAATATGTTGAATATGCATGACTATACCAGTTTCTTTGGCACTTCAGTGTATAAGGGAGGTCAGCCATTTGTGCATAACTTACTGTAGGGGAGAACACTCAAACTTATTGATTATATTGGTTGCTTTGACAATGTAGTAAACAGTTTACCATACACAAAAAATGGCTTTTCGCCATATGAAATTCTATATGATAAGAAACCTGCTTACATTCTCAATGAATCAGTTGAATTTCCATCATGTAAGAGTACTTATGCAGCTGAGAGAGAGGACATGGTTAGGAAGACCATGGAACAACATTGCAGGAAAAGAAAACAGAGACATGGCAACAGAGTGAAACCTACACAGTTTAGGATTGGAGACCTCGTGTTAAGTCAAGATTAATTCCAAGTTACAGTTTATAAACACAGAGATTAAGAAGTTTATGACATATACATTGAACTCTTTTGAAATTTTAGAAAATTTATTTCCAAATGCTCAGAGACTTATCAATCCAAAATGCATGAAACTTTTTGGACTTAGAAATTTAACACAGCTGAAATTATACAGACACGTGAACTTAAAAGATGATTGAAATATACTATTTTGTTTTTTGATATACTACACTTTGCTTTTCCTCAGGGAGTGCATACACATTAGTGCACCATGCACGTGGCAAATGCAGGGCTCCCAGCCATGTGATATTTGTTTCTACAGTAACACATTTTGAATGTCAAATATTTTCTTAGACTATCTGTTGTATGTAGTTTGCACTCCTATGTTTATACACTTAACTATTTGGTTTGTAAACTTTGATGCTTGGGTATGCATATACTTGGTATAAGGTGTAACCATGGTTACGAGGATGTACTTAGTTTTCCCTACACAGATATACTGCTCTTATAATATTTGTACTAGGAATCATTCTGCAATGTTATGATAAGAACATTTTGCTTAAAATATGACTTGCACACTTATATATATCTTTTGTCTACTCGAAGTTTATGATTTGTAGACTAACTGTATTTTGCATGGGTCTGGCAGCCTACTTGGTGCATCCAGCTGCAACTTCAACACTTCTTACCTCAACAGTACACAGTATTCGATCAGCAGTCACAAACTGAGCCTTATGTATTTCCAAATCTTTCAAACCACGTACTCAAATAAATAATTATTTACAACTGAGATTACTTGACGTTCAATGCATGTTGAGTGGGCTCTACATACTTGCCTTGAGCACACAGTTACTTATGTGTCAACAATAGAAAATCCAGGATGGAATGCTGGCCGGTGTGGCCGAGCGGTTCTAGGCGCTTCAGTCTGGAACCGCGCGACCGCTACGGTCGCAGGTTCGAATCCTGCCTTGGGCATGGATGTGTGTAATGTCCTTAGGTTAGTTAGGTTTAAGTAGTTCTACGTTCTAGGGGACTGATGACCTCAGAAGTTAAGTCTCATAGTGCTCAGAGCCATTTGAGCCAGGATGGAATGTAACAATGCCTTATCTTTCCATTCTCCCACCACCTCCCAAAGTCCCACTCACTGTCTGGTCACAGAGGAGCATTTCCCTCATGTCTCAGAACCATCCACGACTGAAGCAACTGAATCACATTCTCCACCAGGGTATTGACTACCTCTCATCATGCCCTGAAATGAGGAATGTCCTACCCACTATCCTTCGCACCCCTCCCACTGTGGTAACCCACCACCCACCAAACCTACACAATATCCTCGTCCATCCCTAAACAACTCCTGCTCCCAACCTTTCGCTCATAGCTCTTATCACTGTAATAGACTAGATGCAAGACATGATCCATACACCTCCCACCACTACCTACTGCAGTCTGGTAACAAGCACCACCTATCCCATCAAAGGCAAGGCTATCTGTGAAACTAGTCATGTGATCTACAAGCTAAGCTGCAACCACTGTGCTGCATTCTACAGAGGCATGACAACCAACAAGCTCTGCATGAGTGGCCACTGACAAACTGTGGCCAAGAAACAGCTGGACTACCCCATTGCTGATCACACCACCGAACACAATGTTCTTCATTTCAATGATGGCTTCACAGCCTGTGCCATCTGGAGCCTTCCCACAGGCACTAGATTTTCGCGCAGGTGGGAACACTCACTACAATATATCCGACGTTCCCGTAACACTTCTGGCCTCAAAATGCATTAGTCATTGTCCTTACCCATCTAGCCACTTCCCTGTTCCTCTATTCCACCATCACACCCACACTCTTTTTACTTATTTCCTCTTTCGCTAACCTCTACCTGCCTTATAATCTCCCCAATAGCTGCCCCACCCTCTCTTCACCTTGTCCCTGTATGCTCCTACAAGCAGCACTGTACCATCCCTCACTCATACCCTCCTATCCCTCCCCTCCCCTCCCCAGCCTACTCTTTACCCCCACCACCTGATTGTTTCTCTCGTCATGTGCTCCGCTGCTGCTCACAGTGTGGCCTAAGCAGCCAGGGACTGCAGTCGTGTGTGTGTGTGTGTGTGTGTGTGTGTGTGTGTGTGTGTGTGGGTGGGTGGGTGGGTGGGTGGGTGGGTGGGTGGGCGGGTGGGTGTGTGGGTGTGGGCGAGTGGGTGTGGCTGTGTGTGGTGTCCATTTCTGATAAAGGCTTTTTTAGCCGAAAGCTGACTTTCTGACTGTCTTTTTGGTGTAGCTGTCTTGCTACTCAGCATCTCCACTATATAGTGAGTAGCATGAGTAGCAACTAATATAGTTACTTATGAGTGGAAGATTCATTTAGCTATGCTCAGTGCAATATACACTGAAGACTGGTCAAAATACCATAGTGTAGGGTTCATTACACTACACTATGGTCTATTACCATGTGAAGGAGGAGGTGCTGCTATGTTTGTTTGTTCAGATCACTAATGTATCAGATTTTGTACTGTCATACAAGATGTTTGATGAATGTAGATATACAGATGAAGAATGATGAGGAGTGTTGAAAGTATTTGACATTTTGTTTTTTTAAATTAAGAGTTATGGTTTATGGTATTAGCCAGTTGGAGAGTCACTTGTAAAGGATTTGTGAATTACCCTGCTGCATTTTGAGATATGTACTGTTATTTGGAAGAGAAACTGGAATTTAACAATCGAAAGGATCACTTAACAAGTTAAAACTGTACATGACTTCCTAAAGGATAATGATCAACATTGCTCATGTTAAAATTTGGCGTAGTCTAAACTGTACAAGACTGCACATTGTTTTACATTTCACTTGTGTAGATACAGAGTGTGGGTTGTGGTTTACTGCCTGCCTACACAATGATCCTTGGTTTCTACACAATTTGAGTGGAGGACATGCTTTTGTTTTGCGAGTTGCAATATACATTATACATATTTGCTCTATGAACTGTATTATTGCTAATGTATAGTATTGAGGAGAAGAGGTATTGATTATGCTGTGATGAGAAATTTTTACGTTAGGATAAAGACACTATGATACACAACCAGATGTATAACACTATAGTATCAACACATTCTCTGATACAAAGTTGACAACTCATGTCATTGCACTACTCTGTACTCGTCATTGCACTTCAGTGATGCAGAAACAATGAGACAGAAAATGTGGTCTCTGATTACTCTACACCAATGTTATTTGAAGTGTGTTTTGAGGAAGGAAGAGAAGGTTAGGTTTATTATGGGTTTTATGTTTCAAATATTGGCTTGTATTGATTATGTAACCATGTAACAACATTACCATATTTTAGTAGTAGACAACATTACCAAAAGATTTAGATGCAAAAGGGGCTAGTTAGTTATGAACACATGTATATGCTTGAATTTGAGATTTATGAAATTATTTTTTGTTGATTGACACATAAAGTGCACATCCGAGTTAGATGTATTTGAATGTAAATGATCAGCATTGGGGTTATTGTATGTACATTTAGCAATCAAAAGAGACTGATGGTTGACTCTAAGTTTAGTAAACAGAGAGAAATGATATACTGATATTGACAATGAAAGCTTGTATGGGGAGATCTATGGTACTATTACTATGTGTTGTGTTTGGAGCGAAAAATTGAAATGTGTTGTGCGTGCTTACCTTGAAAGGAAAATTAGTAGATACATTGGACTTTTCTGTCTCAATCCAACACTACTGAAAATGAGTTATATTTAGGAAAAAGTCTGATTCTGTATCATATAAGGGAAAAGTTAAAAAAGTTTTGTCCTGTTCATAATATTACTGTTTCACGTGACTGATCACTTCTAGAGGATGTGTTGTCTGTATTGAAATTATTGGCATAAGTATGAATGTATCAGTTATTATGCTTTGTTAGCTGTTTTGTGGATTGCTTGCAAAAGTTTTGTCCAACCTGTGGTTGCACAATATTTTGGAATGGGGGTAGACTATTGAAACATAACAGTCCATTTTTCACATGATTTTGAAGATAATTTTGAACACTTGATTAACTGTTATGTCATTGGGTAGGACCCATACACATAAGTTCACCTTCTGAGTTCTGCAATGTGATTTTCAACAACTTCATGTCAAAGTCTTTGCTAATACTATGTTCATCCATTGGCAGGGACACATATCTTAGATTTGTTTAGTCGTGATTAACACTACTCATCTGCAAGCAATTGGATGACACAAAAGCACCAAATATACTGTATCTACATCCACATCTACATCTACATCTACTTCTACGTCTATACTCTGCAAACCGCCGTGAGCTGCATGGCAAAAGGTATGTCCCATTTTACCAGTTATTAGGATTTTCTCCTCTTCCATTCACATTTGGAGCACAAGAAGAATGATTGTGTGTGCTGTATTATTCTAATCTTATTCATCCCTATCAGAACGATATATCGGAGATTGTAGATATTCCTAGAGTCATCATTTAAAGCCAGTTCTTGAAAGTTTGTTCAAAGACTTTCTCAAGATATTTATCTTCAGGAATCTTCCAGTTCAGTTTCCTCAGTATCTCTGTGACACTCTCTTATGGATTAAACAAACTTGTGACCCTTCATGGTGCTCTTCTCTGTATACATTCAATGTCCCTGTTAGTCCTGTCTGGTATGAGTTCCAAACACTTGAGCAATATCCTAGAACCAGTCACACAAGTGATTTGTAAGCAATCTCCTTTGGAGACTGATTGCACTTCCCCAGTATTTTATCAATAAATCAAAGTCTACCACCTGCTTTACCCATGAGTGAACCTATGTGATCATTCCATTTCACACCCCTGCCCAGGTATTCATATGAGTTGGCTGATTCCACAGGTGACTTACTGATATTATAGTCATAGGATACTACAATTTTTTCATTTTGTGAAGTGCACAAATTAACATTTCTGAACATTTAAAGCAAGTTGCCAATATCTGCACCACTTTGAAATCTTACCAAGACCTAACTGAATATTTATGCAGCTTCTTTCAGATATTACTTTATCACAGATGACTGCATCATCTGCAAAAAGCCTGATTTTATGATAAATATTGTCTACAAGGTGATTAACATACAACATGAATTGCAAGGGTCCCAACACACTTCCCTGGGGCACAACCAAAGTTACTTTTAGGTCTGGTGATGACTCTTCATCCAAGATAACACGCTGTGTCCTTCTTATCAAAAATCTTCAATCCAGTCACAAATTTCACTTGGTACTCTATATGATCTTAATTTTGAAAATAAACGTAGGTGCGGTACTGAGTCAAATGCTTTTCAGGAATCAAAAACTACTACATCTACATGACTGCCTTGATCCAAAGCTTTCAGTATTTCACATGAGAAAAGAGCAAGTTGGGTTGCACATGATCGATGCTTCCAGTATCATGCTAGTTGGCGTAGAGGAGGTCATTCTATTCAAGATACCTCATTGTGTTTGAGCTCAGAATATGCTCTAAGATTCTACAACAAATGAATGTCAGGGATATTGGACAGTAGTTTTGTGGATCACTTCCACTATCCTTGTTGTAGACGGGTGTGGCTGGTGCCTTTTTCCAAGAACTGTGTACGCTTTTTTGTTCAAGGGATCTACGATAGATTGTCATTCAAAGAGAGGATAACACAGCCGCAAGTTCAGTATATAATCTGACAGGGATTCTATCGGGGCCTGGAGCTTTATTAATTTTAACAATTTCAGCTGTTTCTCAACACTGCTGATATTAATTTTATAATATTAGACACCTGGAACAACTCTGTCTGTCACACTGTCGATTCACTATATTATTGTTTAACATAACAATTTCTAATTACTTTGTAATTACTGTCATTCACAATATGAGACTGCACTGAGAAAGTAAAGAAAGTTTTTATTTAGGCTACTATATTATATATTGGAATTCCGTTTACATTATAAAATAATGCACTCATATTTGAAGCAGGAAACGTGGTAGGGATATTTGGGATAATGTAGGTTTTGACACAGTTAACAATGTAATCAGAATTCTTAATTTGAAGCATTTCATTTATTTTTCCATGAAAATGATGGATTTGCATTTGACTTTGTATTCTTTTTCGTGTATTTCAATTGTAGCCATTGAATGATAACATTTTCCATAATTTTGAACAACTTCTGTGATTGTAATAAACAAAATTACTATAGATAACTATGCTCCAATTCTCTGTGAATGCATGTAAGACCTGTGAGAAATTGCATGAGAAGGTCACTACAATGTGAGATTTTGAGCTGCACTGTTTGATGTAACATCAAGTCTAACTCGTAGCACACCTCAATTATTTTTTGACCTTTCCTGTTATTGGAGAACCCTGGTGCTCTCTGGCTTGATATCACTTAAGAAATGTACAGGAAGAATGAGTTGCACTGGAGAATTGAAAAGAAGTCAAGTTCACCCCAACCTTTTCTTTTTTTTTTTTTTTTAAACAATCAGAGATGTGATATCCTGTAGCACTTATTGTCAGTGGAGTGAGAGCACTGAGGCAGTTGGGATAGTCTTCTCGAACAGATAAACTTGTTGCAATCATTACTAAGTAGTCACAAGCTGGGCGACCGTCACATGTCAACATGTAGGGTGTGGTAACATGGCACAAAGTTGTTTGTTTTGATGGGTTGCAGGTCACTGTGTTGAGCTGTGTAGAAGTGGCTCTCCTGGGGTGTGGCAGAGTCAGCCACGTGTGGCAGCGGCACGGGCATGACGCTGTTGATGATGTTCCGCACGCGCGAGAGCGTAGCGTGCTTGACATTATTCTGACCAGGTCTGGGCACAATGAGAATGGGGATGTCTGCAGAGATGCAGACGAAGTGTACTCAGTGGAATTCTGCACAGGCCAGGGTGTGACGCAAATGGCAGTGTTCTGTACAGGTGCAGAGCAGGTTGCAGGGAGGTAGGGGTTTCTTGATATGCAAAGGTTATCGTTCAAGCCAAATGTGGTAATGTCAGAATTGGAAGCAGCTGGGTAAAATCAACCAGGCTTGGCCACTGCATGGAAGGAAGGACACCAAGTTTGTTGCTGTGGTACATGATGCTGAGCATTGTCATCAATAATGTGAATACCCTGTTGGTTGTTCACAGAATATTCTTCATATGAAAGTTCATTTTTATCAACACTAGTTAGAAATAAATTGTCCACAATCATGTGCCTGGTCTGATGTGGTCTGGATGAGCCTGGGTATGTTCTGTGGTCATTTTTGACAACTGTGCAAATGGCAACAGTGAGGAAGGATTGAATAAATTTGCACATGGTGTGAAATATGTGCTGTATGTGTAGAATGAACATGAATCCATGGAGCCAGAATGTTGAAGTCCAGTCAGTGCATAGGATTTCTGCAAGCAGGGTATGATGACTATGTTCCACAGTGGATTGTTTGTTGACGTCTATTGTTCAGGACTAGCGTCATAAGTTGAACCACAGAACTGAAGCATTTCACTTGCAAAATTGATGTATCAAGATGGTGGAAGAGTCAGTTCAGAAGCACTGCATTGTCCTGAATGGAAACCAGTCAGCAATTATGTGCAGGTCACAGTGTCATAACTGTAGCAGAGTGAATTTTACTTCATATATAGTTGCAAATCATCGAGGTTACCAATGTCGGAACACAGGATACGGACAGGTGTAGAATATTGAATATATGATCTGTATGTAGAGTAACACACTTTTTATTGAAAACTATTACATGAGATGTCCACAAGTGAACAGAGCACACTACTTATTAAACAGTCAGGGAGAGTGCACAAGATCACTCGCTCTGGTCAGTGATGTTGTGGTCAATAGCCACCATAAGTTCATACTTCAGCACAACATAACTTACATTGACATTTACTAATTTCATTTCACTTAGCTTACTAATTGTCAAAGCTTTGCGTTCTTTCTCAACAAGGTCATTAACCCTTCCAACATTTCTGTTCACCACCAGTACAAATCTTGTTTCAACATCATCAAATGTATCATTATTTACATCAACATTCTTTTAAGCTACCCCCGCGTCCTCAATATCACAGTACCCATTTCCTCTGCATAAAAAATTATTTCATCACTATCATCAGAAGAACAAATTTGTACTACTTCAGTTAAATCAGATTGATGAGAATCAACAACTTCCATCTCCTTATTACATTAATTTTGTCTTCAGTTAAAATTTCACTAGACTGTGTATTCTGGATCCAAGTATCCATTTTGTCTATAGTCTGTCCACATGATTTTGCCTTACTGAGATTGCTGATGCCTGGTCCATTTTTGAATTGAAACTACTAAACTAATTCTAATTTCTTTCATTTCAATCTTTGAACTGTTAATGTCACTCCTAGTACATATATTCCTGTGCATTTCCTTCAAAAATTCGAATATACTCTGATTATCATCTCTCATTTTGTCAATGTTTAGTGAAAACATGATACCAAAAACAGTTTTACCTTGAATACGTTCTGGCACCATTCGCTGCTTCCATTGTGTCTTATGATAACTGCTGCAGCTCATAATCTCTGCATCAGCCCACTCGTTTTTCCCTCCAAACTTCTGTGTCAGCTGGTTTGTTTACAACTGCTGGCTCTGTGCTGTTGACTGTTACATGAGAATTCTTTTCCACAATGCTTTCACTGCAACGTATTCTGAAACCACAGGCACCATATGTAATGGAACTGACCTTGCATTTTGTTCTCTCTCCTCAGTAGCACAAATCTTGATCACATCAAAGATGAAAGTTTGAATCTGTATGAGATGGTGTTTGCTCAAAGATGTATGTATGCAATACAATACTTTAAATGACATTAACACATTTATAAGGAACTGTCACAGTTCTCATTTATCACAGTTCCTGTTATAGGCAATTACACTCTGGTAGCTCATTTAACTTAGTCCATAACACAAATCACTGATAATGACAGAAGCTGAACAAATGAATTCAAACTTTTTGCCACCGTTGTTACTTGAATTGGTGTCTCCTGCTTACTAGGCAGATGTGCTGGCAGTGACACCACTGTAGCAGTACAGGTAACACAGCTGCAATAACTACCCTAGTCCAATGCCCTCCCTAATAAAACTTCAATTCACGGCTTCAGCCTATTTTCCCTTTCTTAAATCATCAGGATTTCCCATTACTTATGAAGCTGGTGTGCTACTCCAATACCAGAGAGCCTCAGCAATACTGATGATTTGCAAAGGGGAAAAGAGCTGACGGCACAAATCACCAAGTCCAACGGTAGCTAGTTTTGACTCAAGTGTTGTACCAAAAGTAAGGTTCCCATATTTTCTACAAATAGAAAACATTGTTTGTGGTTAATAATTTATACATTGTTGAAAAGCTTACACTTCTGTCTATTTTTCAACATAGTCTCCATTTTTTTACACACTTTTGAAGACGGTGCTCCAGCTTTTGTGTTCCTAAGTCAAAGAAGTCTCCCACTAATCTGCTAAGGTAGTGTGTGATCTCTGCTCGGACTTCATTGTCGCTCTTGACGCGTTTGCCACCAAAGTGTTCCTTTAGCTCGGGGAAGAGGTGCTAAGTCCGAGGCTAAGTCCGGGCTGTACGGGGAGGTGGGGCATAACAGCCCACCCAAATTTCTTCAAAAGCTCCTGTGTTTGACAAGCAACATGGGGTCGAGCATTGTCGTGAAGAAGCACTAATCTCTCCGTCAGTCGTCCTCTCTGGCAATTCTGGATTGCTCGCCAAAGTTTGGTCAATGTTTCACAATATCCACCTGAGTTTATTGTCATCCCAGTTTGCATGAAATCAATGAGGAGTACCCCTTCCGATCACAAAACACAGTCACCATAACCTTTCCTGCTGACTACGTTTGTTTGAATTTCTTTAGTGGCGGTGAACCAGAGTGAAGCCACTGACGACATTGTTGTTTTGTTTTGGGGGTGTAATGAAACATCCATGTTTTCATCTCTCGTGATGATAAGAGTCCAACAACTTCTCCTTGTTGCCTCCCCCTTCACATTGTTGAAGAAACTTGCGAGCACAGTCAAGGCATTGCTCCTTGTGTCCGTCAGTCAGCATCCGGGGGACCCTGCGAGCACACGCCTTGCGATAACCCAACATTTCTGTTAGAGTTCTTTCAATTGTGCCATGGGAAGCTCCAGGAATGCATTCAACAAGTTCACGGACAGTGACCCTCCGATATTTGAGCAGCTCACTGTTGATCTTCTAGACAGTTGCATCTGAAATCGGTGGTTTTCCACTCCATTCTTAATCATGAACTTCCGTGCGACCCCAGCAAAAGCCCTGCACCATTTGCAGGCATGCTGAACGGACATGCACTCTTCACCATAAACCTCAGTCAGCTGCCGATGAGTCTCCACAGGCGGTAACTTCCCTGCGTGGAGAAACCAGATTACTGCTCAAACCTTGCACTTGGCAGGACTGGCTATCAACACTTCCATCTCTGATGGCTGCCAAGCCAACACTGAGTGACATAGTGAATCACGGACGGGCGGGCTTGAGAGTGGGGGATCCACTGTGCACGGCACTGTTGTTGGATTTAGCCTAACACCTTCCCTCGAGGCTGTAGCACATTGTGAACCTTACCTTTGGTACAACCCTCATATACTCTTGATAACTGTAACACAATTGAGAAAGAATGTTCATTAAATTTATGTACTGAAGTCACTCAAAAGTAATTAAACATTAAATGTCATGAGTTTCAGAGATGGACAATATGCTGAATGATAAATGAATCAAATACCAAGAGCACTTCTGATATAGATGTTACTTGTGACATCTCAAACCATGGACTGACTGTTTCATGACTCAGGTGGTCTTATAAAAACAGACTGGTGTGGCTGGAGGTAGCAGTCATGCGTGTGTGAATTGTACTTGCTTGTGTCAATGCGTGTCTTTTCACTGTGCCTGTCTGCAGTTCAACGTGTCATCATTACTGTAAGTAAAAATCTATACTTTTCATAATATTGTTGATGTTGCAGCCTGCAGTTTCCATTCTTTAATGAATACTGTATGTCAGTTTGTACGGAAAAATTTAGGTAACAAAAGTAAGTAGCTGAAGTCACGAATATAACAGTGGTTCAGACAAAATCTGTGATGGGAAAAGGTACTGGTTCAGAACTTCAGTTTTTATTATTGGAGAGGATAATTAGTTTTTCATCAATTTAAATACTTTACGGGAAAGCTAGGACGCTTATCTTTCAAACAGTGTAAGTCACTTTCCTCAAATGAAAATATTAGCTTATGGATCCCTTAATGGGGTGAACTATAGTTCTAACATCAATTAACTGTAACATTTAAGTAATAATGCCACAATGGAATCTAATACCACAAATGCAATTAGAATGGATGAAACAATAATCTGAATAATAAATTTAAGAAAAATTATGCGTAAATAGTTATTTGAGATTTTTAGCTATGCACTGGATGTCTACAGATAAATGTAACAAAAATAAGACAAAACTTTTTATTTAAAGTTTTGTTATTATTGGGAGTAGAAAAAAATAAAACAGATGGGAACAAGCCACCTGTTGTGTCACAGACTGAAGTGCACTTTTTTTCAAACTTTGCTGAGATGCCTGTACTGTAAATGAAAATTGGAGATAGAAAGACATAGTACAGTTGTAACAAAACAAGTACTACTCTCATTTAAAATTTCAGACATAAAATTTGCACAGAGATGTCTCGTAATTTCAGAGTTGAGTGAGAACATTATTTTAGATATGGACTGGATTGTTAATACTGAAGCAGGATTTTCTTGGAGGAACAAAGAACTATTTTTCACTTATGCCAAAAGTGGGTTTCACCTCAAACAGCACTAATTATGTTGAATTCTGTGAACAATAGTAATCATATCATGTGCTCTTGAAAACTCAAGATCTCACACTAATGACTGGATTCCATACACTTTGTCTGCTGAGTTATTTGCTGCTGTTAAATGTAGATGAGCAACTCTGCTGTCTGGTTGGAACAATACTTCAGGCAATACATTGACACCCAGTTCCTTACCTACCAAAAACTTCTTTTTGGAGCATCAACCTATTACAAATAGCAACTTCGCTTGGTTCACCAAGGCTGTGAATCCTACCCTCAGATCATGATAGTATCCATAAAAGCAGAGCTCTTCAAAGCTGACGTTTTCATAACCTGGTGTTGCTGGGATGTGATGTGATGATGCCTTGTGCATGTTCCTTCCATGCCAGTTATCAGCTCAAAGCTGTCTAGCTGATTGCCTGTTGCTTCCAGTATGTGGAACATAGTATCCCATTTGGAAATTTTGTTCAGGCCTGCCTTATGACTTGTGCTTGACAGATGCGGTGACTACATCGTTAACATGGACATCATCTTCTGTTACGCATCCAAATGTGCACCGCACAGATTATCATTTGCAAGTACTTCCTGTGAACCTGGCGCAGAAGGTGTGGTAGGGGAACAAATGACATACTTCTGCGGGTGACTTAACGTTTGCATGTAACAACTTGGCGCACCCTTTAGAGATCATCAAATGCATTTGGGTACTGACATTGTGCAGGTCATTTGTGAGCCTTGTTGCCAAATCTTTGGTGAAACCAACAACACAGGGATCTGTTTGTTCATGGATGTTGGTTGTCTTGCAAGTAGTCTCACCACTGTCCATTTCTGGCACTATACCCTCTTGTGTGCTGTTTGTTATGTAGTGCTGCCACCTGCACGGCCAAACTGTGAACTGTCCCTGCTGCTAACTGTTCCATTGTTGTAGCTTGTGCCTCGCTCATGATGCTTGATATGGGGCCACTGCATTCACTTGTTTCTGACATGCTTGATATGGCGGCCTCAGCTGAAATAATGCTATCTAGAGCATCGCTTAGTTTGAATCCCATACATGCCCCATTGTTTCTGCTCTTTCTGCCAGCACTTGCAAGGGTACATTTTTTGCATGCCCAAACTGAATCTCATGTTTTCAGGGAGTCTTTTAAACCACAGCATTTATAGTAATTGCTCCAGTATTAAATCTTGGCTTGTTAGCAAGTGAAATTTACTTAGAAGTTGAAACGGCAATTTATTGCTTAAACAGTCATCTGCCATTAAACTCTGCAGCCTGAACTCTGTACACGAGGTGAAGTTTTTTATAAGACAATTTTTTAATTCCCTGTAGCTGCAGGGAGGTAAAACCTCTTTGGTGAGAATTGTCTGTGATTCATGTAGGTGTGCATGGTGACAAAAAATGCTTTCTGCATGTAAGAACCAAATTTTGGGTCTGAACGTCCAGAATACTGGTATTCTCATGTGTTATGCTGTCCTACTTTGTGTTGCTGGCCTGTAGCAGATGCTGTTGCTGTTGCTGTTGCTGTTGCTGTTGTTGTTGTTGTTGTGGGGGGTTGGTACCGGTACCAGCATTGAAATGCGGAGGCAACCTGTTGGCATTGTCCTCCCGTTTTATTCCTCCTTTGCTGGTGGTGTTGATGTTTCTTGTCTTAATCAGGGGCATCACTGAAGGAATGCTTGAAACAATGGCCTTGATGCAAACACCCTGGATAGTGTTGTACACCTTTATTATAATCACAATTGCAATAGCATAAAATCAGAACACTGACAGAAAACAGTGCTAAGGAACATCAAAGATCAAAAGTATAAAAGTGATGACACACTTCCCGGTTGAAGTCATTTGTTACAGTTGAGTGCTTGGTCACCACAATATGCTTATACAAATTTACATGAATGCTTTGGAGACTGTAGAGCTCGAAAATGAATCCAAAAGATTCAAGAGTACATTCACTGCTCTGCAGAACTTAAGGCTGGGATAGATAAAGCAACATAAGATATTAACTTCTCAGTGCAAACGAATGGAGGTGCAGGACCATGTTGCCAGAGGTCTCCCACTCATGGACAGAAAGTTGGGTGCCACATGGCATGAGGTCAGCGTGACTACAGTAGCAAAAGGGGCTGGCCCTGCAACATGATGCCACTGAAAGAAAAGGAAAAGACAGTGTGTGTCAATCGGCGAACAGTTACACTGTTCTGTAGTTGTCTTCTTCATTACACTGTGGCTCAGAAGCAACATTTGGATGTTTCCAGAATGAGATTTTCACTCTGCAGTGGAGTGTGCGCTAATATGAAACTTCCTGGCAGATTAAAACTGTGTGCCGGACCGAGAGACAGGCAGTGAGTCGTGCTTGGGTAGCTCAGATGGTAGAGCACTTGCCCGCGAAAGGCAAAGGTCTCGAGTTCGAGTCTCGGTCCAGCACACAGTTTTAATCTGCCAGGAAGTTTCAACATTTGGATGATTTCACACAGGGAAAAATCATCAAGAAACTGGAAGGAGGACAAATGTGTGCCAAGTGTAGTCCAGGAGTTTAGCATTGCTCACAGAATTGTTTCATGTGCACGAGGAGCGTTCTAAACCACAGGCATTGGTGTAGACAAGCACTACATTGTGCAACAGACAAGAATGGACCCACATCAAGCAGCGGGTGCAGTTGCAACCACTTTTAACATGACTGCAAGCCACACAATCTCATATTGCAGAGTGACAAAGCAATTACGTGGGGTGGTCTCTTTTCCAGGAAATAAATATATCATTGTGTTCCATTGTCACCCCGACATCAGTTGCACCATTTGCTATGGTACCAAGAGCCAACAAGGAGTGCGGTCAAGTGCTCCTCTCATGTGAGAGCATATTCAGTCTGCATAATGATTCTGGACATGCTGTTGCACAGCAACCAAGTTCCCTGGTGCACTTACAAATTTTCAAAGCTATTGCTTGACACAAAAAAAGAGGTCCAACTCAGACTGTGAGTCATAGTCATAATCTTGAACACATGAAGAGTGTCAGTAACACATAAGCACGGCAACACTTGTACCCCTGTTTTGGACATCTCATCCTCAGTTTCTGGTCATTCCATTGTATAACTGATCGCAACGGAATGACAGTCTCGCTAATTGCAGATAAACTTTGCTTGTGAACAGTAATGCACTGCTTGCTGCCTGTTTGGAGACTTTAACTACGAGACTGCAGCCTGCTGGCTGTGGTTGGATTTCATCACTCCATGCTGCCACAACCAATGAGTCCAGCTGCCAATGATAGAAAATGCAGACTTATTGGGCTTTCCTCTGGTGAAGGGTCGGATCGACTGACTGCAAGCTGCCACCTCCTATTTGCTGGGTGTGCACCTAAGTGATGACTCCCAGCTGAACATGTACCTCCTTTTTGGGTGTATGCCATGTGTGTTGAGGCAGCTCTGGCCTTCTGCCTTCATGACAACCACTATGCAGAGGATGCTGTGGGTAGAGGTCTAAGTAAGTGTCCCTCTATGAGAGTGGTGAGATCCATCGTATCCACAGAGGCACATCTGCGGGCTGTCTCACTGGCTCCTGCTAACCAACACTGCACCACATCACTGTCAGGCAGCATGCCTAACCTGCTGCAAACTATGCGAGTGGCCAGTGTGCTGTTTCTAGCGTTCCTCACTAAGGCTGAGCGAGCAACACAGCCAGCTTCTTGCATGCTGGAGAAGACAATATATATCATAGCAATCATGTTACTAAAATGTTACCACAGACATCTGACACCTTTGTGTGTATGAGCCGACATTCACCAGTCCTCAGAGGTCGACCTCTGAAACTTGTATCATCAGTGCCTCACCTGTCAAACCTCGATGTCCACTGACCTGACCTAGGGGGTGGCCATTAAGATACCCTCATTGACGAGATGTGGGAACACTCAATGTCGGCTGTTTCGGTGACTGAGGTGTTAAAGTGTGGGGAAGCAAAATGTTGCATGGCCGTACTGACAGCTAAATCTTTGAACATCTTTCGGTCACCAGTCAGTGTTATTGTGACAGTGGAGTGAGTGAGTGAGTAGATGGCCAGAAAGAGGATGGAAGAGACACATTTAATGTGCTGCAACATCATACCATTACACACCGCTACCATTACTATTACAAAAGGGACTCAATATGACACCCCCTCAGTGTCCAGAAGCTTCTGAAAGTGCAGGATTGCATTCTGCACAGCAGAATGAAGCATGTCCATAGGTACGCCGGCTAACTCTGTTGATATGCTGCGCATCAGATCAGAACATGCGTGAATGTTCCCCTGGTAAAAACTGGTAGCCTGGTAAACATAGTTAGCCACACAACCAGAGATCACAGGGAATGAGATAGGGTGATCGTGTCGGCCAAGCATTTGGAAATAATCGGCTGATAATTCAATCGTTTCCAAATTTGTTTTAGGGAAGCAGGTGAACTTCATGAGCAATGTGCGGAGGGGCCCTACCTTGCATGAAAACTATCGAGTTCAATGCGTCTCTCTCCTGCAGAGTGGGTATGACATGCTGGCAAAGCATATTACAGTAATGGTGACCAGTCACACTGCATGTCTTAGGTCCTACAGCACCAACCTGTTCAAAAAACAATGGGCCAATGATGAATGTAGCCGTGAAGCCACACAATAGTGACACATTCACCACACAGAGGAACTTCACGCACAGTGACTGGAGGTAGGATCCCCACACATGGCACTTGTGTGTGTTCACCTCGACCATCAGAGAAAAATGAGCTTTGTCTGTCCGTAGGACAGCCAGGGCCAGCCCTCGTCAACTTCAATCTTTGCGAGAAAGTGGAGAGTGAAGTCAACACGTCATTGCGCATCCTGTGGTGCAAGCTGCTGTACAATATGGATTTTGTGCATTTGTACCATTTGAGAACGGTTTGAAGCACCTTCCATACAGTGGACCACGGGATGTACAACTGTCGTGACACAGCATGTGCAATGCCTGATGATCAGGAACTGCGCGCAGCGTTGTCTGCCACAGCAACAGTGATTTCATCAACCACCTGTGGTGCAGTCGGTCATTGGCCTCTTCCTGGAGCAAAGCTCACTTCTCCAGTTGATTCAAATTTCTTCTTCATGCTCTGCAAAGCACGTGGAGAAAGAGGACCCTTCCGTAATCCTTTCAGCTGGCAATATTCTCAAAGTACAGCTGCAGCATTACTGTTGTGTCAATAACAGAGCTTCACCAATAATGCTCTAATGCCCTGCTCCTTTTGCCCAACCTCACGTTACCATGTCAACAAGTGGACTGCAATTGGTCAGGTGTGAGAGACTATGAATCACAATGATTGATCATGGTGCTTGGTGGCCCTAGTTGGGACTGCGATGCATGGAAATCATGCACCCCATACTCTGGACATTAAGGCTACCAAGGTTGGTACTCAAATGGTAATTAGTTTGTGTGTTAAAATGTGTTAAATAGGGAAAGTTTAATTATAACCACGTGTTAGTTGCAGATTAGAAAACAAAATGTAGATAAAATGCTTAGTTATAAGATCAGTATTTTTTCTGTGTGTAATTGAATTTCAATGTCAGATGCCCTGAGATATTGACACTCAGATGACAAATGCGTGCTGTACATAGATATGTATATACGAGTAAATCAACGTTTCTTATTTTTCACTTTTGTATAGGTGTAGGTACAATCTGTATTCTTTATGTTAAGCTTTGGTCCACATCTGCTTTGCTGTAATACACATGCATCTGCATTGGTGAATTGTGTATATTGAAATTTTTTTGTCTCTGATTACATACATTGTCAGTAGTTTGATGACAACCTTTGTTGTCACTGATTAGCTACATTAGTAGCAAACTGACAATTAACTCTGCTTGTCACTGGTTATGTGAATTCCTACTTATTAACCATTTACACCACTAAATATTTATTAATTGCATTGTTAATTATGTGTTCATTTGTACTTTCCAATTTGTTTTAGTATATTGCCCTATTGTGTCTCAAGCAAACATGCCCCATAATTAACTTGTAAACAGCAATTTCCTTCTTTTAGTTCATTTTTCATCCACAACACAATTACCAGAACATTTTGTACAGACTTTTTGGATGTTCATTATACATCCACAGAAATATCTCTATGCTGAGGAAAGACATATGGGCACTAAGCTTGATTAACCTGATTTTTTTACCAATCATGTTTACCCCCGATCATCAACTGTCGAATAAATATTCCTATCAGCTTTGCATATGTGCTCTGACTATACAACTGCAATGAACATCATGTGTAATTTCAGGGATATCCTGATGGTTTGATCCATAAATCATGTGTCTGTGTTTTTGCAAAGAGGGTCCACTGTGGTACCATTTACTGTACATGAGGTGTGGACATGCCCTATGGCTGTGGGAAGAAAAAGGAGTTCCAGGAAGCAGCCAAAACTTTGTACGTGAAGCAAAATCTGTTAACTCAATTTTGTAGTATTTTCTCATCTCATATTAATTATGTGAAACTTCTATTTTCATAACTAGAATTGAAGTAAACTTGTGATTTACTAATACAATGCTTAGATTACTCATTGGTTTAGAATGTTTGTGAAATTTATATCAATCTTATGAGAACATAGATTCAATTGGATACTAGCTGATGAATCTCAGATTACCTTGCTATTATGATTTCTTAATTATCACATAATTAGTGAAAGACAGAAATCTATCGCACTATAATTAAGCTTTTTCTAGCTTGTCAGTTCATTCTGTTTCTTATTTGGGTTACATTCCAAACAACTATTTTGGTATGACTTGCAACATTATGTCTGTCATAATTATTCTCATTACAAGCAGGTTGCTTAGTTAGTTAGTTAATTAATTTCATGAACCATGGATCATTTGTATGGTAAATCATAATGAAGTGGAACAAGTCATTTTATATTCACATCACAAATTATTTTGTAAATAAACCTACATGTGGATCATGTACAAGTTTTTTAAGTCATACAGAATGGAAGGAGTTATGAAGATTAAAATTCTTCAGTTTATGTTCACATCTTATTTTGCCATTTGTCAGACATTCTGTATCACTGGGCAAGCAAATACAAATTTTTGTTGCACTGTTGTGCACTCCCCTTTTGAGCTAAAGACAATCTTAATGTGGTGTAATGAATGAAATTTTTTCTTGTTGTATTGTAATTATGAACTTCATTGTTCCTTTTGAAGCATAGTGGATTATTTACAACAAACCTGATGGAATAAATGTACCGTGAAGTGATAGTCAAAATGTCTAACTCCTTAAACAGTTGTCTACAAGATGACCATGGGTGAGCATCACTTCTTACAACATATTTTTGGACAACGAACATTTTCTTCCTTAAAGCTGAGTTATCCCAGTACATTATTCCATGACACATTTGAATGAAAGTATGCAAAATATGTCACATTACTGGTTTCTCTCTGCTCAAGATTTTTATGATTCTAAGTGCAAATGTGGCTGAACTAAGTTCCAAAATGTGCTGCTTTCATTTTAAATTGTCATCAACATGGACACCTAAGAATTTTGAAATTACCACCCTACTTAACATATGTTACATTTATCATTGACATAGTAGGCCTAGATGTGAAGAACAGAATATGATGCACCTTTTTAAAACTGAAGATGAGTCCATTCACAGGAAACCAGTCAATGATACTTTTAAGAACATTGTTTACCATTTATTCTTTTGCTGTACTTATGCTCATATTGATTGCAATGCTAGCATTATCTGCAAATAGAATTAATTCTGCTTGTTGGATATTACAGGTTAAGATCGTTTACATATACGAGGAACAATTTCCTGAGATTGAGCCTTATGGAACCCCAAATTTGGTTTCTTCCCAGTTGGAATAGTATCCTTGGACTACATTACTTGCAGCATTCTTTTGGTTAGATAGGATATCTATTGGTTAACTGTACCATCAAATCCATAAAATCTCAGATTTTACAGCAAAATATTGTGACATACGTACAATGCAAAAGATACTGACCAGCACTATTTTATGTTTGTGAAATTTAGTGAATGAACTGATAAATGGTACTCTCAGTAGAGCAACTCTTCTGAAACCCAAACTGCAATGTAATGACGATAATATTCTTGCTCAGGTGAAATACTATTCTAGAATACATTAAATTTTCAAAAATTTTGGAAAACTGTATCAGTAGTGAAACAGGTCAGTAATTATTGACATCTTATCTTTCTTATAAGGGGTATACTAACAGCATATTTCAGTCCCTCTGGGAAAATACCTTGAATTAGGGATGAATTACATATTTGGCATGACAAAGTAACAAATTAGGGAGCTAATATGCCACAGTAAGTGGAGGTGGGTAACAATATCCGTATGTAGGCAAGCGATTTGGTAGCCTAGAGTTGGTATGAGGGGAAATGAAATTTTTGTATGGCTGAATGCTAGCATGCCCAAGGCTTAGGGCGCATCGCGGCAGGTCCAACTATGTGACCAGTAAGGGCGAGGCCAGGTACAAAGACAAGCAGCAACACCAGAAATAAGTAAATCCCAAAGCTGGGAATTTGGATGGCTGTTGCTGACGTGGCCTTTCTACAGGTGATGCATCAAAAATGGTGGAGTGTCAGGCAAACTGAAAGATGGCTTCTTACAGCTCTTTGAGAATCTAAAACTATTTAGAGTCAAGTATTAAAGGAAATTGGCATATATTTGCAATCTCAGAAAAATGAGGTGCAGCCAATGCCACAATATTTTAAATATCTTTTAAAACTATAGAAGTTAATATTTCACACTGAACTTCTGAATTAATGGCTTTTAAATGCTTCTTGCGATTTCAACAAACAATATCTCAGATGATAGCATTGCACGATAGTTACTATCCCTGAAAACCACTCATCTGTATCTTTAATTTATTGACTTATGACGTCTTTTATATCTTTTTTATCATGCAAATACTTGTTGGAATGTTGTATTCTCCACAATCACAAAGAATATGAATGCAGCATGAATATCTCATATCTTGAAATTACTTGTGTAATTATTTAATGAAGAGTTCACTATTTTGCAAGTAACTTGGTTTAAATGATGATTACAAGTACTATTAAAAACGTTCTAATTTGAAAGTGGTCAACCTCATGTTTTAGCTGACACCACAATTAAAAAGAGTACCAAAAGACATATGTCAAGAAGGCATAAATAATTATTTAAACAATATTTAATGATGATTCATAGTCATTCGAGTTGAGTGCACTTGCACATGGGTACTAGCTTATTTATTTATGAACAAACCTTTATCTATAATTTTGTGAATGATATGAGTGTGACTGAATATTTATAAATTTCTTTATTTAAATATTTTTGTAATATATTAGTTTAGCCCAGGAAGTGGTCAAATTGAGTGAAATCAAGTCTGTAGAAATTTCAAATGATGTTTTTTTTGGTGGGGACACCCTCCAGTCACTGCAAAAGCAGACATTAGTGGAACACTAAAGGAGTCAAGTGGGGACTGGGACTTTTTAACGAAGAGCTCAAGGGAGCAAGTCGATACTCTTGGATGTTCATTCTGGAAGAAGGCAGACCTACCAGTGGTATCAGGTGAAATTTAATCGAGTGGGTAAGAGATTCTGGATGGTGAACAGCCGCGATGAGACTTTTGAGGACACTATATGCGGAGACCTGGTGGGAAACAGACCTGCCTGAGGTAACATGTGATATTTGCTCATGTCCATGTAGACTCTGGAAATTGAATGGCCACTACAATATTCTAATGTTTGAAGGGACTTTATATTTTGGGAGGTCTGAATGTGTCCAGAGTAGGCTTCTAACTTTTTCCACTTTTTGTCTCTTAAACATATTACAAAGTTATCCTCAACACTTATTTATACAAATCTATACATAACCTTTCCAAAATAACATACATGACAGAATTAATCCATGTAATATACCCGCAAAACTTTGCTTATATTTTTTGCATCCACCACACAGTCTACCCTTACAAACAATTAAAAATTTTATGAGGTTTGATGACCTCTATGTACCTAATTTTGTGTAAACAATAATTACAAATAAACTACCAAATTTTACAGACTATAAGACGCACCTCAATTTAAGCAATTCTTTTAAAATAACATTTTTACTGTTTTTATTAATAGACTGCAAAGTAAGACTAGAGAAAATTCTTAGTTTATAAAACCAAATTGATCTTTAAAATCCCTTAATATCACCATCACCATCACCATCACCTTCTTCTTCTTCTTCTTCTTCTTCTTCTTGTCCTCTTCATATATTAAGAGTCTTCACTGCCATCATGAGCATTACCTATGCCACACTTCCTGGAAGATTTAACAATAATGTCTTCTCTCACTCTAGACCATGACTGTTCTATCCACCGACATGCTTGTTTGATTGTAGGTCATTTTACGGCTCCCTTCAGCGTGAATTCATGTTGGGTTCCATCCATCATCCATTTGTTCCATTCCTCTCTTATAAACATTTCAAATGCTCTATTTATCGAGACATCAAGAGGTTGCAATTGTGAAGTAAGTCCTCGTGGAATAAGAGCAATCTAGGAATGTTAAGTAATGTAATCTGGAAAATGTGACGCCCAGGTTCTACTTAGTTCATTTAGATAGGTGTAAGCCATGGTACAGTGCCAATGGATTAGAACTAGAATAAAGACTTGTAATGGTATTGTTAGGTTAGGTTTTACGCCTTCACATCATGTGGCATTGTCTCTCAGCAGCCAAAGTGCTGAGATACCACACACATTCAAGTTGTATCATTGGCCGTGACATCGTCAATTAAACCACTCGAGGTCCTTTGAGAAGCAGGATTCATGATAGCAGTAAAACCATCCCATCAGCAATAGCCGACCAAGTGAAGTAAAGTGACAGAATGGGAAAATCTGTCTCAGAAGATATGTTGAATTAAAGGAATTAGATGGACTGTTTAATGAAGTGGAACTCCTGGGTAAATCTCTCCGAGCAAGGGGAATTAATTAAGATTTTAATACAGGATGAAAAGAGGAAGAAAGTTCAGACCAGACAGAGCCCCAAGTCACGACACGAAACCATCAAGCAAGGGTACCATGGATCTCATTGCTAAAGTATAAGAATATGGAGCAAAAGGACAGAGTGCAAACCATAGAGTTCAAGCAAGGCAGTATGGCTAAGCAACAAGGCATTGTATCTCACAGCACCTGTTTTCTCCTTGTTAGTGGATAACAATAAACTGTAAGACATTACCATTAATTTGTGGACTGTTGTTTGCACTGACGCCAAGAATGGAAGTGGAAATATGAATTGTAAATAACAAACACATACCAATGTGTGTACCAGCAAAATTCAAGATGGAATTTTCTTCGCAGATTGGAGGAAATTATAAAAGATAAAGTTACAAATGGTAACTTGGAGCATATGTCAGAGTCCACACCTGTAATGAGGCTGCAGCCAGACAGCAGGTGCTGATCAGTGACATGCATTTTCAGCTCCTGTGTCAGACCACAAGCACCAGAACCAGTTCACAGCCCAGAATCATATAACTGAACACAGCTTGGTAGACCTACTCCCAGTCACACCACACCTACCCAACACTGGCAGACTCCTGGCTCTTCAACATGACCCAGAAACACCACTATTACTGGGGAATCAGTAGGAGAAAGGAAAATTTAACTACAGCCGAACCAGCTCATCATTGTTTGGCCAGCTGCTAGTATGTCATGCCCAGTTTGTGTCAGTCAGTGCCACTGCTAAAATTCTGCCACCACTGGGTCGCAAACAGAGGACCAGTGCCTCTCTGCCAACCTGAGTAGCCAAAACTGCTCCTGCCACCTGCTCTTGCTCCTGCTCTTCAGTGTCTGCCCAGACTTTGACACTGCCAAATGCCACTGCCATGCTGCTGGAACGACGTGACCTTCTAAAATAGAGAAGACGAGGTTGCCAATTGTGGCCGCATTCTGCCATATCAGCTCACCTTGCATACTGGAGATGGCAGCACAGAGTTCTTATCTTGACCAGCAAGTGCGTTCCTTTCAACATCGCCTGCGGCTACAATGCCGGTATATTATAAGGGAACTCCAGGTCACACCAGAAATTAGGGTATACTCTGAAGACTGCCTAAAGCTCAATAAATTAATAGAGAACCATTGTATAATCATCATCTTTGGTTTGTCTGCAGCTCTCCCACACAACATACTTTTCTCTCAAACTATCTATGGATCTTATACACCCCAGGAGGACTCGGACCTATCGTAACAAGAAAGAACTGCTTATGTTTCACTCCGGTTTCTCCACAACTACCTCTAACCTGTTACAGTTTGGTGCCTGAACGGAAAGATTCTGCTTCTACTTTCTACAGTATACTGGGATTCAGTAGTTACTACCTCCAGTTCTTGAACAGGCATCAGCAGTATGTTCTTGAGTTCACACCAAAAATTTCTGTATTACACGTCTCTGCACTTTGAAAACTTTAGCTGGGCTTGATGAGTTCTGCTAGAAGATTATCCTGTTTGACATTATGGAATGTAAGTAGGCAAAGAATGCTAACTCCTTTATTAATATATCGCCTATGCCCGACAACATCCGCATTTCGAATAAAGATTTGTTCAGGCATTTCAGCAGTCCTCTGGTATGCCTCTACAAGGTGAATTTATCATCACTCTGTAATCCAAAGGTTTTAACACTGTCAAAGTCTTTTATCTGTTTGTTATCACACACTGACGGAAAGAACCAATGAAACACTAAAAAACAATAAACATAGAGTAATGAAATTTTAGAAAAACATTTGTTTAGGTAACACCTGTACAACACAGTGATTACAAACACATCTAATGATGCTCTGGCATCAGCTGTACGACAGAACTAGTTGTCACTGTGGGTGTTGTGAATTGCTCATTTATAAGGTGGCGTATACTGGGCAAGAGCTAACATGGGTGACTTGTGTTGAACTTAAAATTTTTGGATCACAGCAATTGACAGAAAGTCTTGGTATACCTCTTTAAAGCAGTTAGTTTAACTACTTATTTTAAGCAATTTGTTGTTGTTAATTAACTAAATATGTATGGTTGTCTCGGGGTTTGAAAGTTTATGTAACGCTCCTCATTTTAGTTATTTTATTAAGTGTATTTTCAGCTTGTTCAATGTCATGGCTGTGTAAGTTTTACCTCCAAACTGGTAGAGACTTATTAAAATACAAAGTGTCTGGGCTAGAGGTATACAGAGACATTTATTTGTATTTCAGTATATTATGGCTTATAAGTTTACTTGTACAACATTGCACACTGTTCGTAGCTTGACAGGTACCAAATGGTCCTCCACTTCTCACCACCTGTTCTTAAGCATGACAGACTGTGGTTTAGATTCACTGTCTCAAATCTACCAGATCTCAAACCCTTCTTCTGTTAACTATGTCCTTGGTAAACCCCCACAGAACTGAAGTTCAGGAGAGTCACATCAGGAGACCAAAGGGGCTGGGCAATGGGACTCCCCTCCCATTCCAATGCTGAGAAAACATATCACAGAGAATGTGGTAACATCCCCATGGTAGTGGGAAGGTGGTGGGTGGGCACCATCCTGTTGGAAAATGATGTTAGGAGGCATCTCTGGAACTGTGTAGTTCACCAGCATGTCAAGATAGCTGTGCCCTGTCACTGGCACACATGCTCCATGCAACTCAGCACTGTTCGTCAAATGGTGAGTATCACAGTTTGGAGATGTGTCAATTGCGTACTTACCCATCAACATAAAACGTCAATTTCTTTCATTGTAAGGATTTGTTTGTGTATACCTTAGACCAGACAATTGTATTGTGTATATTAAATGCCTTAAAGCATCGTAGGGACTGGGAATGCAAGCTTATATCTTGGCCAGATTTTAATGTGGCATACATTTCAGATGCAGACACTACTATGTGTAATATTTTAGTGGCCATTCAGCAAGGACTGTATGTATTTCACTTCCTATAAGTTGCACCGCAACATTCACGGCCAAGGAGTGAAGGTGGCTACCACTGTATTTAATGTAAAGTTCCATGTTAACTTACATAGTTTATGTAAGTACTTTTGTTGCATGAAGTTACATAATTTTCATTCCCAGAATCTTTTAATACTTGGTTAATAAATGCTGAATAACCATTCGGCACTTTATTTACTCATTTATCACACCCACAACCAAACTTCATAGTGAAACAAAAGTACAGGAGTGGTGGTGTAGAGTCACAAAAAAATACAAGGTACTTTTCCTATTAATACAGTTCGAGAACGATCAGTCACGGTGTAAGAAATTTGGCTTGCCTGCTGAAAGAGGAACTCACGTACGAACTCTGCAGGAGCGGTACTCAACCACGAGGAAATATTGAGGGCTGATACAACAGTTACGTAAGTATACATGTGAACCTATAACAAATTAAATTACTTAGAGAGAAGAGGTAAGTTTGGTTATCACTACTGTTTTGCACTGTGCTTAACCAAAATTCAGCATAGTAGAGGAATTGCTTCTTGATTCTAACCCATTAGTTGTCAAGTTAGGAGGCTGCAAGCTTGTTTAGAGTATTCTATAGCAAGTCTGGAAAACTTGGGAGGATTGGTGCAGGTGACATTAATGAATTACAAATCTCAAAACTCAATTCACTGGTTAATTGGGATGCTGCCTCTAACATGAACACGAGTAATAACAACGGACCACAGTACTAAGCACTTGGTTTTTAGCCAATGGAAACTGTTTGCCAAATTATCAAACCCTTTCCAAATGCGTGACAGAACATGAGACCACATCAGTGATTCCATGGCAGCAGTAGTTAAGTTACTGTATGCTTCAATTGTCCTGCCAAACCAAACACATGCAACGGGAATCACTGGGTGCAACCCATTTTAGCCATTAAAATGCAAGAGGCCCAGTTTTACACAATTTTAGTCATACTTTAATTTAAAATAGTATGTTAACTGTCATATTCCTGTCTCCTAAAGCCAGTAGCATGCACACAAAGTAACATGGCTGGGCTCGTGCAGACAGTACAGTAGCAGAAGGGACAACTGTTTCAGTTTGAGCCTAGTCTTCCGTTGAGCCAGATTTTTTTAATTATATCAAAAACAAGACTTAAAAGTCATTTAAAACTGTTGATAATTATTTGGAAGAAAATAATTAATTATGACTTAATGAAAACATTATGCATTCAGAACTGATGCCATTTTCAAATGTCTGCTTAGGAAGAACTTTCCCCCGTCCCCACCTATAATGCACGAGGACTGCAGCGCCATGTTATGTAGAAAAGGGAAAGCAACGAGAACACGAAGTGTGCAGATTGGCTGGTGACAGTCAAGTGAGCAACAACATGATATAGCAGCCCAGCACTCCTGAAAAAACATGTTTCTGCACTGATGCCATGTTAGTTTGAGTGAGCTCTACACGACAATGTTGTTTACGCAACTTTTGAGATTAACAAGTGCATTTTTATGATATACGCCAAGAACATAGGCTGAAATAAAATAAAAGTAATTACTAGGTTCAAATTAATATTTATTGAAACTGCATATCTGCAGATTTTGTTGTATAAAAGATAGCTGTGTTCAACACTAAAGGACGAACTGCACAGCTGTACATGGGTAGAAACCTCTGTTAGTGATGAACTGTGGAAGCAGTTCCTGCATTCCATAAGTCACAGGACTCAGTTACTCACAACAGGATTGAGGAAGCCGACTTCAAGACAACGAACCTCATTTACAAAGACACTTTCAGATTTATTCACACAAGCTGTCACAGTTATTACACCTTTCAAACATTCTCCTCACAAAACATTCAAATGTCACACTGTAGTCCGCTTTTTTCACGAAGGGCTAAGAACCTGCTAAAGTAATTAGAATATCACACAATATAATAACTGTCTTGTGGTACTGAGCACCATTACTGGAATATTTGTACACAAAATTTGTAGTTAAGAATAATTTGCTTTTCAGCACGTAACATTTAATTTAAAATGATGGCAGTTACTGCCTCGCAGTTCTGCAACAAACATATAGGTCTATAAACTGCAAATTTGCCTGGCTATGTCAACATTTAACAGGAGAATACATATATCAAAGTTAATACTGAATACCAATATTTTCAAACAAACAAACCCAGTGAAGCAAGTTTCAGCCTTTTAAATGCAGTTTTGGTAGCTAGTATAATATGGGGAAGGGGATCATGGATTGAGGTTACCTATTCAACTACCAGTCCTCAAAAAGTTTCATCTGAGCATTTCATTTGGCAATACCAGTGTAACATATTTTCTTTTGTTACATATGCACAAAATATTTATATATCTATATAAGTTATAAATTACACAACAACTTCCTTATGGTATTCACTTGAATATGTTTTATATACAGAATAATTATTTATACAAAAATTATACATACATTTGTCATATTTAGTACAAACAATTATACACAAAGTGGGTAAAATTCAATGTAAATGTGGTACAAATTCATTTTACTTATGAATTCGTGGGACATCCAAATTACAGTTGTACTCATTGTTCATTAAGGTACTTAACAACCACCTGGAACCACAGGAAGTAAGCTCAGTCCATAATTAAAAGAAATAGGCATAAAACTGAAGGCTGGGTGTTATATCAAGCAAACTTACCACAGCAAGTTCACAACATTAAAAACTTGAATTTTAAATGAATGACTTTTTGTCTTGCTATAGAGCACATTAAGTAATTGTAGTGACAGATGAAGTTATGCTTTTTAAAATGATGTTTTTCCCTATTTGTATGCCTGGACTGTAATAAAATTATTAGTGTCTAACAAAGACGAAAGTTACAAGAAAAATGCAGCATGATATGCCCCAAAATTCATGCTGCCTTAAGAACACTATGAAACTTATCATATTATCAAATTAACTTTTGGTATTCCTAGTTCTGACACATAAAACATCAGCAACGGAACTGTAGACTTGTTGCCAAAATACAGTCTAGTATTTCATTTTGTTTCAGCAAGATAGGAAACAGCAAGTTCTAAAGTCAATGTTATAGATTTTTAGAAGTTTCTAAAAACTAACAAAATACTGAGTTTTACAGTTGATTGGTGCACAGTGTTATAGCGTTCAATCACAGACAATATACCGAAGTGCAAAAACAACTGGCTTAAAAATACCAATATGACAGTAACTTGCCTTTTCTGCAAGTAATGGTAGATACTAAAGATTTTACGAAAATGACAGTCCTTTGTTGACTAAGATAACTAAAAATATCAATGTAAAATGATCACTGCCTCATTTGTAGCATCTACACTTGGAGTGGAAGAACACATTACAGCCAAAAGAAGTCATTAGGCTTGTTCGAGCACAAGACAATGAAGTCTTTAGCATCTGTACTAAAATATGATATGGTCAAATAATATATCATACATATAATCACTGTAGTGATCATGTTACAAATGCCCAACAGGAAAACATTAGCCAAGTGTGGTTAGCTACGAGATACTGGTAGTTTTCCTGCAACTTTGTGAAGAATCTCTTCCAGAAGAAAAACTGAAGTATCTGCTATGACAACACAAAGCAGTAGAATAATGTTTAGTGCAGCACAAGTGAACTCTTTACTTAGAGCATACACAATATTATGCAATTTATCAGCAGCAGAGAAACAATGAATGTGAAAGCTACAGACTACCCGCGAATAAAAGTCATCCAACCAGTCTGTGGAAACTTATTTCCATTTCTTTCTTACATTAAGTCTTAGCAGTGATACACCACACAATAGAACATCTATTTTTGGGGGACAAATGTTTTTACTATCCTAACAAATGACATGTGTGCATGTTTTAACTATGCTTAACTTCAAAACCTCTATGGAGAGTCATCCAGTGTGCATCCTCTTCAGCTTACAATTGTGTTACAGTGTTTTCTACGTCAGAGCAGAGTTAAATATTGCCATACTTTAAGACCAAGCACTTCCAATTCACTTTTACAATATACACACCGCTCACTTAAAATCTGAATTAAATGGATGAAGTAGTCATGTCTCTAAATTTGAAGGCATGTGGTTTGGCAAACAAAGTTAAATATCTGCTACAGATTCTGTAATTATAAATATCTGAAAGATGTGGAAGAGAGTGAAAGAATTGTACATTTTGAAATGATAAGAGATGTAATGCTACTACATTTAACTGGTTCCCTTTGCACCTGGCTCTCACTTGACAGAGTTCTGAGGAACTCTTAGTTACGAACTGCGACCACTGACACACTTTATTCTTTCGTCCCTCGTGTTCAGCTTTCATTAATATGAAAGTAAACAGTATCTTTCAATATTTTGCTTATTAAATTTGCCAGTTTTTATTTTTGCCAAGCTTTCACACATCACTGTGTACTGCCACTAAATAATCAGGAGATAGAAAAATACTCTTGACAGACCATGAAAGCAATGCAGAAGCATATGAAGAAGTAAAATACTACCTGTTTACTAATGCCAATTTGTTTACATATTGTTACACAGACAAGTATTTTTGAAAGCAGAAGCAAATTTCTAAATTTTATTCTTCACAGTTACTTTTTGCCTATGTTTGTTTACAAGCTCTGTATACCTTCGATCATGGAAGTTTAAAATATGCCTATCACCAACAAGAATGATTGAAACAACCCCATTTACTAAATACTGGGCAACAAAAGTAATGAAACTTGAAGAATCAAGCCATTTTTGATGTTAAAGTGAATAGAAAAGCCAATTTATAAGGTAATTTAAACAGGTCATGGTAGGCAGTGGACACACACGAGAAGGCGAGCGCACACGCGCAGAGAGAGAGAGAGAGAGAGAGAGAGAGAGAGAGAGAAGGGAATAGGACAAAGAAAGAGTATAAAAGATAAACATAACACTGCTGATGGTTCATACCACAAAAATGATTTTAAGATGAACCTTCCATAAACTCACTCTATTTCCCAGCCATGCTGGCACAAACAGAAAAGTTTGCTCGACTTACATTTGCAGATGTAACAATACTTGTATTGACAGCAGTGCACATGAACAAACTGAATCCTGATGTTACAGTATATAAATCTAAATAAACGAAAGATTGTGGCAATAGAAATTTTATGGTAAAAGAAATGGATTTGGAGGCATTACAGTGAACAACACCCTACCCATAACTTCACACTTATGGACTGATCCTTTGAGTTCACCTTTATCCCTTGACCCCCTTCAGCAGGAAATATTAATTTCCTCATGGGGCTCTAAACTTCAGTTGTTGTTTCACCTAGTGAAATGTTTTCTTTCGTTATTGTTCAGGTCTACCATTCCTCTTTGACATACACAATCTGATTGATCATGAAAATGGGAAGATGATAGTGCAATATGTTTGTTTTCAATACACAATTATAAATAATTACATCTGATTAACAACTAATAATGACAAAGAGTGGCCCCAAATTTCACATATGAATGTTGTACTTTATGTGGTAAAGAAGGCTACCAGTTATCTAGCTGTCTGGCAGTACACATACAGAAAAAGTTGATATACACTTCATTTTTTTTTTTTCATTCTGTTGTGTTAGGAACAATGTTTGTAAAATACAAGATAATATCTACAATAAATTAATTTTCTGTTGCATCTGATCACAAGGTAATGAACACTGATTTTTCCTCATTTTACTGTACATATAAACAAATTATCTGTCTACTCAAAGTTTTTGACTTCGCAGAAACATTATACACATTTAATTTACTGCTGTGAACTTGAAATGCATAAATTTTTAAAAAACAGTAACATACATAAAATTTTGAAGACAGCTATCATATAATGTGTTAGATGCTGTAAACTGGTTTTAGTATAAAATAAAGCTCTTTGTAAAACTGGAAATTCCTTTCCAGTGCCTTGTATACATTCTCTTCTTACTCTATCACATTACTGCTTTTTCTTATAGGTGCGCTGTTGCTTTTTTGTGCATCTCTAAATGACCATTAAGAAGATGCTGTGATGTAAAACCCGCATCACAGAATTCACACACAAATGGTCGTATCTGTGTATGAGATAAAATATGCTGTAAAAGAAAATATAATTCTTATTTTCACAACATTTTCTTTAATAATTTAATATCTACAACAAAATTGATCACAAATATGTAACTACCTTAGTCATTGTAACCCATAAACTGTTTAAAAAACTGCTCTGTCATGAATTCATCAGCTACTGTTAACACCATCATACAAATACTTATTTAATTCCTGCAATTCCACATCAGAGCTGTTATTTTTAATTCCTACTCACTTATCACTGTTAAACTGGACAACTATCACTTAGATGAAATCTTACACTTGTGTCGAAGATTATTTCTAATTAATCTAAGGGATTTTGCTACATTAGCACCATAAATTAGGCTAAAAGTATGAATTAGCTACAAAGGAATGATATGAAAATATCTCAGCCTTTTGTCATTTGAACCAGAAATCCTGAAACTGATTTTCTCATTAAACTGGTAACTAATTGAATAAAATGAGGTCACTTTGGAACTTGGAATTGTCTTGTCACATTTCATTTTGTTTCCACAGATTACTGGTTTTGGCTTTATGCGCATTATCAGATCTGGAAGCACAGATGCAAAGAACACACAGCCATTAATTAATTCAGTTTATGGTCATGCATCCTCTTGTATCATTGGTGTAGCAAATCTGATGGTTGCTTTAAGGCCAAAACATGTGGTGCAAACTAAACAAAATATTATGATGACTGCAGAATCTACAATTAACTAATACAAATTTCTTTATATTATGAAGTTACCCAACACACAAAATGTTGTCCTGTTGTTGCTATCAAGTTAAAGAACAGTATTATGGAACCACTTATTCAAAAGTAAATCATTCACAAAAACTGTGCTTCATAGACAGAGAGAGAGCTACATGACCAGTTTTTCTGCAGTACCAGCTGTAATGATAACACTTTTTAGTGATTAACTGTCGAGTTTTATAAATGTTACGTGATTTATGTACATATTATCCCCAAACTACCTGCACAGAAAACATCCCATTGAGTCACAGGCCGCTAATCTCTATCTTTCACAGCCTACAAAAATAATGTACAGAAAATACTTTTCTTTTGAAAGATTCTGAGAAGAAATTAAAGTCCCATTAATCTACTTAGACTTTGCTCCGTTTTGCTTGGATCACATTGTCTGTTACAATTCACTTAATGCAGGAGCACAACTAAAGCAATATTTTAAAATACAGTATGTGGATGAACTGATTATGTACAGAAAAAAATATGAACTCATTCAGTGAGAATACTGCCCTATACACTCCATTAGAAAATTAGCATGCTGAAACTTCATTTAGAAACTTAATAAAAACATTTTTCGACCCACTCAATTAATTGTAAATATCTTGTTTTGTTACAAAATTTGAAAACCTAGTTAAAGAGCTTAAACTGATGCCTGACCAAGTGCAAAATACTGATGAATCTAGCTTTAACTACAGATGCTTCCTACAAGAACTCATGCTGCACAAAATTACTCTGTAACAGGTGGAAAACTTGCCAAAGACAGAAGAACTATTGCTGACTGTAGTAATGCTAATAGCAGTCACAAGATGCTGTTGTTTGTGATGGGAAAGGGGGAAGGGGGGGGGGGGGGCGTTCAAAAACATTAAAAGGTTATCACTACCAGTACGTTACTGTAACCAAAAGTCAACATGGATGGAATCCAGCCTCTTTAAGGAGTGATAGAGAGAGAGAGAGAGAGAGAGAGAGAGAGAGAGAGAGAGAGAGAGAGAGGAGAAGAAGAAGAAGAAGAAGAAGAAGAACCCTTCCCTGAGTGTGTCATACTGATATGCAACAATACAACATGTCATCCATCATCCATGTGAAGATAAAACTCCATACAGGTGAAATAAAAGCTTTATTTATTCCTGCCAATGTAACATCTCTAATTCAACCCATGGACCAAGGGTGGCTAAAGAGGCAATGTCTTTGAAAATATATTGGGTAAATTTTAGAGAAAACACAAGAAGGCAGCAGCTTGTTTCAAATGATGAACTCAATAAATATAAAAAGAGGTAATCTGGAAACTTGGGAAAAAATGACTGCACCAATGCTTGAAAAATCCTGGTGTAAACTGTGGTCAAAAATGAATGAGAATAAAGATAAAAACATCAAAAAGAAAAGTCAAGAGAATCAAGATGAAACAGCCCATGCAACAAGTGATGAAAGTCAAGAAGCAGACACTCCAGTGTTTTTAAGGGCTTTGCAAACTTTACTGGAGTCCTGTGACATGAATGAGTGTATCAACATATCTGACACTGACAGCATAATGGAAGAAGAATTAACTAACAATCAAATCATAGATAACTCTAAGAACTGATGAAATGAGCAAGATGACAACGATAACTAACACAATGAACCTACAGCTCAGATATCACATACTGATGCTAAAAATGCATTTGACATAGCACTTTAATAAATCAAACAAAGTTCTATGTCTATACCAATAGACATTTTGTGAAATGGGAAACGGAAGAACAATGTGGTGAAATGAAGGTTGTCTGCTTACGAACAGAATATTTTTTTTTTCCCATGTGACTTCTCATGTTTTAATCAGTCAGCTGCATATCAGTTGTTTGTCAGTCCAGTAACAATGTATGCACAATTGTCAAACTTTCACGCACAGTAATAAACCTTACTTTATGATACAGACATATTTTACAGTTCAGGTACTGCTGTACATTATACTTTTGTGTAAGATATTTTAGTGTGTCTATGATTTCTTTTTGTTTAATAATAAACAAAAAGTTCTGGTTGAGAATAAAGAATTATTTAGGAATTAAGGAGATAACTCTGCAAAAGGCAGAAGTGCTATGTCATCAATACAGAAACAAAAGGTACAGAGTTTTGCTTTGCTTGCTTTCAGAATGAAATTCGTTTCTCAGGCTGTAGGAGAAACAAGCATGACACCCACCCCCCCCCCCCCCACACACACACACACACACACACACACACACACACACACACACCTGTCTCCCTACATTGTGCTCAGTTGACTGCCAGCTCTTTCCTGGCATCCGCCTCATTGGCTGAATGGTCAGCACGTTGGACTGACACGCATGGGGGCCAGGGTTCGATTCCCAGCTGGGGAAGATTTTCTACGCTCAGGGACTGGGTGTTGTGCTGGCCTCATCACCATTTCATCCCCACTGTTGATGCGCAGGTCGCCCAATGTGGCGTCGCACTCAATAAGACCTGCACTTGGAGGCCGAACTTCTCGACTGGGAACTCCCGGCCACTGACGCCATACGCTCATCCATTTCTTTCCTGGCCCGTGGTGGGTGCACTGAAGTGAGGCGTTGGTGCACAGTGGGGTGCAGTACCGGATGGAGAGAGACAAGAGGCAGGGAGGGTTTGCGGGAAGCGTCTAGTGGCTCATGGGAGAGAGGTGAGCTGTCCGTGGACCAGACAGGAGTGCAGGTAGAGGGGGCAGGTAGCAGACGGCTGCGCACACATTTCACAGACTAGGGCACGAGATGTCAGCGGACTCCACTGAATCTTGCATGTTACGCTCTGCTGCACGTTGTGCCACTGGGTGGTCCACCTTGTTTTTCACAACAGATTGACGGTGGCCATTCATTCTGGTTGACAGCTGGTTGGTTGTCATACCAACGTAAAACACTTTGCACTGGTTGCAGCAGATTTGGTGTATAACCTGGCTGCTCTCACAGGTGGCTCGGCCTCTGATGGGATAGAATAAGCCTGTGACTGGCCTGGAGTAGGAGGTGTTGGGTGGGTGGATATGACAAGTCTTGCATTTGGGTCTTCCACAAGAGCATGATCCCTGTGACAGGGGACTGGGTGTGGGAGTGGCATAGGGATGGACTAGGATTTTGGGGAGGTTGGGTGGGCGGTGGAACACCACTCTGGGAGGGGATGAAGTATCTCTTGATAGGATGTCCCTCATTTCCGGGCATGATGATAGATAATCAAAGCCCTGACGAAAGACATGGTTCAGTCATTCTAGTCCTGGTTGTTACTGGGTGAAAAGGGGGGAACTTCTTTGTGGTTGGTTCTTGGGATGGGGCCCCTTAGGAATATGGCAGCAAGAGAGGTGAAGAAAATCAATGTGCACTCCGTGTGCATACCGGGGGGAGTCATTCCAGATGTGGAAAGGGTCCTTCCGGATGCCATGAAGGGTACAGGGTGCACCCATCTGCAGGTGGTCGCTCATGTCGGCACCAATGATGTGTGTCGCTATGGATCCGAGGAAATCCTCTCTGGCTTCCGGCGGCTATCTGATTTGGTGAAGACTGCCAGTCTCGCTAGCGGGATGAAAGCAGAGCTCACCATCTGCAGCATCGTCGACAGGACTGACTGCGGACCTTTGGTACAGAGTCGAGTGGAGGGTCTGAATCAAAGGCTGAGACGGTTCTGCGACCGTGTGGGCTGCAGATTCCTCGACTTGCGCCATAGGGTGGTGGGGTTTCGGGTTCCGCTGGATAGGTCAGGAGTCCACTACACGTAACAAGCGGCTACACGGGTAGCAGGGGTTGTGTGGCGTGGGCTGGGCGGTTTTTTAGGTTAGATGGCCTTGGGCAAGTACAGAAAGGGCAACAGCCTCAACGGGTGCGGAGCAAAGTCAGGACATGCGGGGACCAAGCAGCAATCGGTATTGTAATTGTAAACTGTCGAAGCTGCATTGGTAAAGTACCGGAACTTCAAGCGCTGATAGAAAGCACCGAAGCTGAAATTGTTATAGGTACAGAAAGCTGGCTGAAGCCAGAGATAAATTCTGCCGAAATGTTTACAAAGGTACAGACGGTGTTTAGAAATGATAGATTGCATGCAACCAGTGGTGGAGTGTTCGTCGCTGTCAGTAGTAGCTTATCCTGTAGTGAAGTAGAAGTGGAAGTGGATAGTTCCTGTGAATTATTATGGGTGGAGGTTACACTCAACAACCGAGCTAGGTTAATAATTGGCTCCTTTTACCGACCTCCCGACTCAGCAGCATTAGTGGCAGAACAACTGAGAGAAAATTTGGAATACATTTCACATAAATTTTCTCAGCATGTTATAGTCTTAGGTGGAGATTTCAATTTACCAGATATAGACTGGGACACTCAGATGTTTAGGACGGGTGGTAGGGACAGAGCATCGAGTGACATTATACTGAGTGCACTATCCGAAAATTACCTCGAGCAATTAAACAGAGAAACGACTCGTGGAGATAACATCTTGGACCTACTGATAACAAACAGACCCGAACTTTTCGATTCTGTATGTACAGAACAGGGAATCAGTGATCATAAGGCCGTTGCAGCATCCCTGAATATGGAAATTAGTAGGAATATAAAAAAAGGGAGGAAGGTTTATCTGTTTAGCAAGAGTAATAGAAGGCTGATTTCAGACTACCTAACAGATCAAAACGAAAATTTCTGTTCCGACACTGACAATGTTGAGTGTTTATGGAAAAAGTTCAAGGCAACCATAAAATGCGTTTTAGACAGGTACGTGCCGAGTAAAACTGTGAGGGACGGGAAAAACCCACCGTGGTACAACAACAAAGTTAGGAAACTACTGCGAAAGCTAAGAGCTTCACTCTAAGTTTAAACGCAGCCAGAACCTCTCAGACAAACAGAAGCTAAACGATGTCAAAGTTAGCGTAAGGAGGGCTATGCGTGAAGCGTTCAGTGAATTCGGAAGTAAAATTCTATGTACCGACTTGACAGAAAATCCTAGGAAGTTCTGGTCTTACGTTAAATCAGTAAGTGGCTCGAAACAGCATATCAAGACACTCCGGGATGATGATGGCATTGAAACAGAGGATGACACGCGTAAAGCTGAAATACTAAACACCTTTTTCCAAAGCTGTTTCACAAAGGAAGACCGCACTGCAGTTCCTTCTCTAAATCCTCGCACAAACGAAAAAATGGCTGACATCGAAATAAGTGTCCAAGGAATAGAAAAGCAACTGGAATCACTCAACAGAGGAAAGTCCGCTGGACCTGACGGGATACCAATTCGATTCTACACAGAGTACCCGAAAGAACTTGCCCCCCTTCTAACAGCCGTGTACCACAAGTCTCTAGAGGAATGGAAGGTTCCAAATGATTGGAAAAGAGCACAGGTAGTCCCAGTCTTCAAGAAGGGTCGTCGAGCAGATGCGCAAAACTATAGACCTATATCTCTGACGTCGATCTGTTGTAGAATTTTAGAACATGTTTTTTGCTCGAGTATCATGTCGTTTTTGGAAACCCAGAATCTACTATGTAGGAATCAACATGGATTCCGGAAACAGCGATCGTGTGAGACCCAATTCGCTTTATTTGTTCATGAGACCCAGAAAATATTAGATACAGGCTCCCAGGTAGATGCTATTTTTCTTGACTTCCGGAAGGCGTTCGATACAGTTCCGCACTGTCGCCTGATAAACAAAGTAAGAGCCTACGGAATATCAGACCAGCTGTGTGGCTGGATTGAAGAGTTTTTAGCAAACAGAACACAGCATGTTGTTGTCAATGGAGAGACGTCTACAGACATTAAAGTAACCTCTGGCGTGCCACAGGGAAGTGTTATGGGACCATTGCTTTTCACAATATATATAAATGACCTAGTAGATAGTGTTGGAAGTCCCATGCAGCTTTTCGCGGATGATGCTGTAGTATACAGAGAAGTTGCAGCATTAGAAAATTGTAGCGAAATGCAGGAAGATCTGCAGCGGATAGGCACTTGGTGCAGGGAGTGGCAACTGACCCTTAACATAGACAAATGTAATGTATTGTGAATACATAGAAAGAAGGATCCTTTATTGTATGAGTATATGATAGCGGAACAAACACTGGTAGCAGTAACTTCTGTAAAATATCTGGGAGTATGCGTGCGGAACGATTTGAAGTGGAATGATCATATAAAATTAATTGTTCGTAAGGCAGGTACCAGGTTGAGATTCATTGGGAGAGTCCTTAGAAAATGTAGTCTATCAACAAAGGAGGTGGCTTACAAAACACTCGTTCGACCTATACTTGAGTATTGCTCATCAGTGTGGGATCCGTACCAGATCGGGTTGACGGAGGAGATAGAGAAGATCCAAAGAAGAGCGGCGCGTTTCGTCACAGGGTTATTTGGTAACCGTGATAGCGTTACGGAGATGTTTAACAAACTCAATTGGCAGACTCTACAAGAGAGGCGCTCTGCATCGCGGTGTAACTTGCTCGCCAGGTTTCGAGAGGGTGCGTTTCTGGATGAGGTATCGAATATATTGCTTCCCCCTACTTATACCTTCCGAGGAGATCACGAATGTAAAATTAGAGAGATTCAAGCGCGCACGGAGGCTTTCAGACAGTCGTTCTTCCCGCGAACCACCGTTGGGTGGCTTGCGGAGAATAAATGTAGATGTAGATGTAGATCAGGTGTGTGTGGGGATATGGCACGGGAGATCTGTTTGCATATTAGGTTTGGAGGGTATTGCCTGCCTGCGAAGGTCATTGTGAGGCCTTCAGCATACTGAGTAAGGGAGATCTCTTCACTGCAGATGCATCTGCCATGGGTGGCCTGGCTGTATGGGAGGGATTTTTTAGTGTGGAAGGGATGGCAGCTGTCAAAGTGCAGGTACTGTTGGTGATTGATGGATTCAATGTGGTCTGAGGTGTGGATGGAGCCATATGAGAGGATGAAATCGAGATCTAGGAAGACGGCACAATGGGTGGAGGAGGACCACATGAAGTGGATGGGAGAGAGGGTGTTGGGAATGTTGTGGAATGAGGATAAGGTGTCTTGCCTTGGGTCCAGATTATAAAGATATCATTAATAAACCTGAACCAGACCAGGGGTTTGGGAATCTAGGAACATTTTCTGGGGATGGAGCTTGCAGGTGGAGGTGTCTGATGGCTGGCAGAGGCCCTCCACCACATAGCCACTCCATTTAATCGCAACGGTGGAGGAACCTTTGTCTGCTGAGAGGACGATCCGGTCCAGATCCATTTTTAGGTTGTGTAGGGCAGTCCTTTTTTCTGATGAAAGGCTGTTGTTCTTACAGAGGGAACTAGGAAAGGATGGTGGAAACAGGTTGGAAGTTATAATTCCTAGAAGGTGACCAGGGGATGGTTACGCAGGAGTGTGGGAAGGTCACAGTTAGATGGTGGTATGAACTGGGACAGACAAGGTTCAATGTAAGGATTGTACTGGCTTTGGTTGGAGGTGGCAAAGAAGTGTTTCCACGGCAGGGAGCAGGAGAAGGAGAGTAGGTCTTTCACAAGTCCAACATGGTTAAACCTGGGAGGAGGGCTGAATGTGAGGCCTTTGGAAAGGACAAACTTTTGTGGGGATGAGGATTTTGGTGGAGAGGTTAACAACAGTGTTCTGGGAGTGTTTCGTTTCTGGATTTTGTGGAGTGCTGGTAGGAGGTTTTGAAGGACGTGGTAGGTTGAAAAGGTCAACTAGACAGGATCTGGGTGCTATGAGGTTTTTTACTGTTTAAACATGGAACAATATTTCAGAAGTATTCCAGTCAAAATTAAAGTTGTACTGAACTGTATTGTGATGTTACAGGTCAATAAAGTGTTCCCCTGACAATCCAACTTTTTTGTATCCTGTGGGGGACAGATTAGAGATATTCTACTGTATTTTCAACATTTTTTAGTGTGTCATGAGACATATAGAAAAGGAACAACGAAAACAGTGCCTATCCTCACCCTGTATGTAATGTAATATTCACTCAATTAATGGATGCATATAAAAACCAGAACTTACCTTCTGCAAAGACTCCCTGGATGAATGTAACTTTCCACATAGATCACAGCACATTGTCTTATCAACATTGTTAGCACTTACACTACTTTCAACAGTTTCACTACTAAGCAGTCTGCTTTTACTGTCCACTTTGTCTTTTTGCATCACACAAGAACTGCTTATGGCACTTTCGCTGAAATTATATCCACAGTCCATGGAAGTTTCATTATTTTGGCACTGGATACCACAATTATCTTGTGTAACTTTTAAATGTTCATAGATAGTTCTACTTTCTGTCCACCTAACATTAACTTCTCCACTCTCATTTCTCACTTCAGAACTTGCTTCGCCTCTGTTTGTGGTAGACGTTTTGAGCCCATAACTCTCACTTTCTTTCAAATTACTACCACTATACGAATCTGAACACGATTCTTTTACTGATGAACCTCTAACATTATGAGGAGTTAACACTGTCCGGCTTTCATCTAATCTACGTATATTCAGTGAGTTGTAGTCCTTTGGGATGCTGCAATTTTCACCGTCCCCTGTTTTGCACAGTTTTAAAAATTGTCCTTGGGTATTATAAATAGTTGCCAATGGATTAGATGTTCCAAAAGAATCACTATTATGAGAAATCAGAGTACTTTGTTCATTTGTGTCAACACAGGTGGTTCCCATCTGTTCAGTACCAAGCACATTCCCTGACCCATCTGACAAATTACTATCACCTGTAGCACTAAACAACACATTACAGTTCCTCAAACTGCTTGCAGGTGATGTTCTCGAAAAGTTCTCATTCACTGTTGTCATGGTGAGAGGGCTACATCTTTGAGAATTATGGTTGGATTCATGACTGATGAAGTTGTGAACGTGTAGGTCATTCTTGTTGGAAAATGTTTTCTTGCACATTTTACACAAGAAAATTGTTTGGTTTATTAGTCCCTGTAGGAAAAAAAAAACAACACTGTTAATTCCTCAATCACATAAGCAGCAACAGATCATCACAAATTAGTGAACACAAAAATCATTGACAAGCCCTTCTAATTACAATACATCACTAACAGCATTCTCTGTACAAGTTTTAAACTGAAAGAAGTGAAAGCAGACTTCTAGCGTCACCTGTCAGTCAGTCACTGGCTGCTGCAGTTTAGGCTAAATTAACCCAAGTGATTAACAGTGCATTACACTCATGAGCAACTGAATTAGAGATACAATGCTGTTTTGCATACAGATTGGGCCCATTGCCAAAATAAGTTGAATAGTGGGGCATGATTTCCTCCAGTTTCGCATTGGCCATCAGTGTGAGAGTCAAGTGCAGAAAGTGCAAGACGTGCAATATCAGCACACACAATCACAGATATCACACTCTGAAAGACTCTGAACCTTTTTGATACCATTGTAATACTCTTGAGTCTTTGATGCAAGGAAAACTGCCTGCCACAGTCAACTGCAATGGGCAGTAACATGTTGACGCTTGAAATTTTATAATATTGACGATACAATCATTTATAAGAATTACAACCCAATACATCTCTCAGGATGAAACTATCTAACTGACACAATTTTTTATTCCTTCACTCTCACATTCTTTTGTCTCCTGAGTTTTGTTTAACTGTTACATCTATACTCTTTTACAAATGCTGACTCCATTGTTCTCCACAGCTGCTGCTGTCTGTCCTTGTTACTACAACAAACTAAGAATAAGCACTACAGTACTAGTACTTCATATCTGCTGTAACATACATTTGAGATCAATTTTATGTCAGTCAGGTCCTGCGAAACCTGCTTTTTGACAAAGGAAATTTTAGATGCTTAATGGTCACTGTGTTCAACAAATTTTTTGCTTGAAACAGCAGATTGAAACCAATGAAAAGAAGATTACAAACCAGCTGATGTGGCTACAATCTGAGGAATGCATACATCCATAAATATGAAGAGGACATGGGTCACGTAACTATTGCAGATTCAACAGTGGATAAACAGACCACAGTGCAGAAAATAACATACCAAATCAACCATCTTTTTGCCATGAGTCATGGTAATACATATTTCTCTAAAAGCACTTGAGGCAAGGCATCTTGCTTGCCAACAAGGCACAGGTCAGACTAACTAGAGGAGGTATTCTCGTGTCGGGGATACTTGCACATTGTGACACGGTGTCTGTATATGCCTGCATTCATCTCTTCCCAAAGAATGAATGAAACGTGGACCTGTTGGATCATTACCACCCATTTGTTCACTAACAGTACCCCAACAGGCATCTTTTTCCATCAGTAGGAAAATTCATTATATCAGCACACCCATATTGTTTCCGAACTAGAACTATTTAAGGAACACTCTACCGATAATATGGGGCTCGTGTGGCTCCCCTACGTCTCCTGAGCACAATTCTACTGAACACACCTGGGATGCCGCTGAGCAAGACACTTGCAGCTTGCGCTCAGCTCACCACTGTCTGCGAATTGTAGGTGAATTTTAAATGGTTACATATCGGGATGCCTACCAATGTTTTCAGTGTCTGTAGTTCACAACAAGTTGATCATGATCAGTTCAAAATGAGGTGTTATTGCTGGGTGGTTCTGTTCATTTCAGGTGCTCCAGACTGTATATTTGAGAGTAAAACCCTAATCAAAGAACTCCAAGCTCAATCCTACAACCACTGCCACATTACATACAAACAATCTGTAACAGTTATTTCATGTACTAAGATGATAAGTACTATTTGTCTACTGCTGGAAGTGGCACAAATACTTTCAAATTGCTCAGAACTGTTGCCACGAACTTTACTAGTGAAGCATTAGATTGTTTCACTAGAAGCATATACTATTGATGCTTATCGAAATTATTTTATTGCAGTAAGATATATGCGACACTGAAAACGAGTTGTAGATTATACCAGTATAAGCAGTGATGTTTTGTAAGCTACCAGGAATGCAGGCATAAGACATTTGCATTTATAAACAGTGAGAAAAAGTAAACTAAATTTCATTCTGTGAAGACAGGCTTAGCTGCTGGCTGGTTGGTTTGGAACAGTTTCAGACACAGAGAATAGCAAAACACCATCTCTTACCTCAAATATACTGAACCAGAGAGAAAATGGAGACTGTAGTGAAGTGCCCGATCTAGTTCTTATTTTGTAATACATTCAATCTGCACTAAATAAGACAGAGAATACATAATATGCATATAACTAACTAAACACGAATGTTTTCATGTTCCAAAATCTACACATTTTTTTCCCCATTTTTGTTTATGTGGCAGAAAATGGTGTCATTTTTTAAGATATGCCTGGAAAACTATTGTTACAGGAAGATATGAAATATTTCACCCATCAAATAATTGTGCCCGACAACATCAACACTTCAGTTTTACTGCGTACCTATCTTCCATTTTCCATTTTCATTAGCTTTGGCAGAGCAATAGTCTGACAACTGCAGTCACTTGGCCTAATGCAGTTATATTTTTCTTTCTGGAGGTTTGCAAAAAACAATATATTTGTGTTTCCATTCCTCCCACTTTCAAGAAGCTGAAACAATGGCCGATCAATAGAATAGCTCAAGTAAATGCAGGTAGGGTTGCACAACTGTGGGAAAAAATTATTAACGACTGCAAATGAAAGGATTCAATATCAAACATCTAAAAACTTACATGTTTTTCAATGACACAAATTTAATTTATTCATTGGGAATTAACTACTTTCACATTAGGATACAAAATTTCAATAGATAGTAAGTTCCTAGGTTTATGCTTAACAGTATGTGGTATACGACATTTGTGACCACAGATTCCAAGGATTTAAAATTATTTATGGAGTTAACAGCTAACAAGTTATAGCTCTAAGTTTTTGTTAAAAGTATGACGTCTCCAGTTTTGTGGCATATCAGATGGATTCTTATGAAATGACCTTATGCCACAGTACTGATTTCAGTTAAAAATTTTAGACTCCACTAACACGTTACTTTTAATAACAAAATATGCAATGATATGTGATTACAAGAATTTTGAGATTCTTTGAGAGGCCTTTGCCATATATCTGAATGTTTATTTTCCCACAGTTTCGCAATTACGCAGTAAGGCCATTTTCAAGTGTACATTCATTGGCTTTTTGGTCACCAAAATGCTGCAGTGGCAAATATTGCCATATTGGTCTATTATATATGTTTTACATGAAGCATGTCACTTAGCCTAGCTCTTCTGAGTGCAGATGTCACATGTATAATTAAAATGCTGCAACTAACAAAACTAGTAGAGTAGTAAGTCACAAGATTAAAAATCACATAATAGTAAAAAACATAATCACAGTCAAGGTTTTTTTAACAGCACCATCCACTGGATACTTTTCACATAAACTGCTCTTCAATCATAGCCTGTACTTGAAGTGGCTTGTATGTTTTTTTATAATATGGAATTTTATTCTCATGAAACAATCTTATACCAACTGTTTTAGTTCAAACATTTGAATTATATGTATGACATGTGCATTCAGATGTACTACACTGTCCTTTGTGTACGACACACATAGTAAACAACCATTGCAAATATTTACCAAAACAATTTTTTATGGCCAATCAGCCAATGTCTGAATGTTTATATTGAAACACATTGAAAAACAGTTTCTATTATTATATGCTACTTACAGTGCTTACTGAATGTAGGATTTTTAACTACCCTTACGTTTGTTTGGACTTATGCCATCATTTGAGTAAATCAATTAAAAGCAAAGAATTTTATTGAATTTAATGAAAACTTCAAATCAAATTCTATAGAAGACTAACAAATAAATTAAAACAAATACACAGAACTATTTGAAAATATGTGTGATTTCTTCTAATGAAAGAGTACATCAACTTACATCGTTATCACTCTTTGAGGTACCATCTGCAACACCCGTCTCTTTACCGACTATTTCATTGAAAGTCCTACACACACTCTTATCTTTCTCATTTTGCTGTTCTGGTCTGATATCAAATGATGCAATCTGTGCACAACTGTTCCTCATTTGTCTAAACGGTTCCTTCTGCTGTAATTCCATACTTGTTTTTTCTGTATGGTGAACAGAATTCCCCATATGCAATGAATTGTTCTGACAACTTTCTACTATTTTAAAATATTCTTTAGATACTTCTGCTGTGTGAACATTTAATTGTGCTCTGGACTGTATAGCTCTTTCTTTTCCAGTCTTATTAATATGACTTCTTGAATACAAGCTAGGTGCCAGATCATCATACTTTGTTTCTACAACATTTGCTACTGAGACATTATTATAGCTGATTTGAGAGTTGACTTTAGCATGTCTGGTAAATAACTGATCATTTTTTGAACGATGTTGTTGGTTTGTGGACACATTAATCAGCTCATGGTTAACATTAGAAACAGCAGGTGCTGATGGTGTAGCTTCTGGATAATGTGGGCTCTGGTATCCAATAAGAGGTTCTCCTTCATCTGAAGATGTTTCTCCTCCACTAAGTTGACTGTGAGAATTTGGAAGAAAGAGTAGTCCACGCTCACCATCCCACTGTCCAAGTTTTGAAGGATCCTTTTCATATAACTTCTGTGCCAACACCTGAAATATTAAATGTTTAATGTAAAATGGTCATTGTCCACTTGATATTTCATTTACATAATTTTCTGTTATATGTTTCAGAAACAGGTTTTCAAAATACAGTAAACATTGAAACTTTTACTGAAATGAATCAAAGTCTCACTCACTGTATTGAGAAAGGAAAAAAATAAACACTATGAATATGTGTAGACAGGCACATGACAAGATACAGTACTGTGTGCATTAAGTAATTTTCTCTCCAAAGACAAAATCACAGAAGAAAACAAAAACTGCCTCAAATTCAAGCAAGCCTCCTTATTTCTTTGTTTCTTTGTCTTTTATTCTTTCTCTCATCTCAAGCCTTTGATTTTAGTGTCATCAACACTTACTAATTTGACTCTCTTCTATCACTCTTAGTAGACAGTTGCTTTAAATTTATGACCAGTGATTCATATTCTTTATTATGCTACAACATTTGTCTCCCACAATTTGTGTGCTCATAGGTTATTTCATGCACATTGTCTCTCCTCTTGTATGCTAGTGATAATTAATTTGCTACTTTTATCATCATTTGCATCACACCTATCTGCTGGGCTGTATGGTTAACAGGGGATCAGATAATGAGAGAAAGGAAGGTGACAAGATAGGGTTAGGTAAGAATGAGTTAGGCTGGAAGTTGCAATGGAGTTGCAAGTTAAGGGACTGTTATGAGAAATTTTGTGAGGAGAGTAAAAGGGGAAAAATGAAGGATAAAGTACAAGAAAAAGAGATGTGGAAAGATTACAATAAAAGAGTAGAGTGTAGTCACAAAGTAACAAGGAGAGTGTGAGGTGACATGGGAGCAGGAGAGTAGAATCCAGATGACACAGGTTATAAAGCAGTCACTGAAGACAACCACTAATGTCGACACCATGCTCCACAAATAGGTGGTCTACATGGTCACTGACCATAGTTCAGAAGTAGCTATTCATTTGGGTGGTTAGTTTTTTCACGGTTACAGCTACATAATGCTTCGTTCCGTGCAATTATTATGGCAAAGTTAGCAAATGATGTCACATATTTCTAAGTTCTTCAGCCTTTGATGGAGTAAGAAATGGCACTTACAGCTGGAAAAGGAAGTGCTGAGATAACATGTAGGACAGGACCGTGGTCTGAGTTTTCTGCAAGGATATGGCTCATTGGGTAGAAGGCTGTAGTATGAAGGGAATAAGAACAGACACAACTAGTGTAATTATACATACATGAGTTGGGACGAAGGTACTAGCAGCATAGTTAGTAGAGACTTTGTATTGACTTAATCAATCCTCCTTGTGCTTTGAGCTACATTAAGTGGTTATATGCCCTGAGCTTATGGCTGAGTACTCTGTAAACTGGGCATAAAATAGCATTTCATGGCATCGCTATCATCATGTGGATTAATAGTTTCTGGAGCAGCATAATAAAAGAAACTCATAATGTCCCTAATAAACATGGCAGCTTGTTGCTGAAAATAATGTGTAAACCAACCATCACAAGATTAAAATAGGTGGAGCAGTTTTTTCTATTCTTTTCTTTTTTTTTTTTAAAAAAAAAGGGGGGTGGAGCCCCTCCACACCCACACCAACATGGTGACCATCTCAAAAGATCTACTCTCAGCTCCGTATTTGTTAGTTACTAATCAAGGACTTCACAGGATGTGGAGTCGTGATGTTATCCAAGCATCTGGGTAGGATTACCCACTAACAAGGCCACACTGAGGAGATAGATAGTGGACGAAAAATTAATGAAGGGTAGCAGTTTAAAGAGCAGAGGGGAAAAGTGCCAAGGAAAGCACCAAGGGGAAAAAACCTCTGCGATAGTCTGGACAAGGTAGACATAGCAGTAGCAGATTTCTTGCTGCCTGCAGCAGATCATGCAAGGGTAGGTTGTGTTAGTAGTGGGTATCATGCAAACGGATAACCTGTCACAGCCATCTGTTCATTATAGAGAGGTCTGTCCAATTCCGTGTGACAGCACAGTGTGCTGCTGAGAGCTGAGTGACCCCCCTCCCACATTGTGTCAATGATGAATGAGTGTGGGGGAAGGCCCCAGTCGTCCATCAGCGTCTCGTAGACGTGCTTTGTAGCCAAGCGCCCAGAGGTGTATGGCTGCATAGTGGCATCATTCCTCCTCCACAGGCTGCACCGATGTGCTGAGTAATGGCCATGGTTGAGTGTCCCCTGTGTGACGGATGACATAGCAGAAGTCCTTGACTGCCTTGATCACCCTAACAATCGACTCCTTGGAGCAGAGCTGCTAGGTGCCGATGCATCTCTGCGTTACTGCAGCGACATCCAAGTTGTTCTTCGGTGTGTCCGCCACACTGTGTTTCTCTGCCAGCTGCTCTGTGAGGGGAGCAGCAGCAGGTGCTGTCTCTTGTTCTGTGGTGGCCACACTGAGGTCACATGTGAGCTGCATGCATAATTGCCGCACCTGGTGGAAGGCCTCATCCGTCTCCGTGGACAGGGCGGCCTCTAGAGCTGCCCTCACTGCTTCCATGATTGCTTTGAAGGCCACTGTCACTTCCACTGCTGTGGCTGCCAGCATGTGACACATTTCCTGCACTTTAAGCACCTGCTGTGTCACCACCAGTGGCCAGTCCCCTGCATCACTCTCAACAGCATGGTATTCTGACCACCTGTGGGCAGTGGAAGCTGTCTTCCCATCTCTTGATTCTGTCATTGTTCGGTGGCACTTACAGCACTGGTGTCGCTCCTTCTTCATTTACATTTTGTCTGCAATGCAGCCCTCACTGACAAAGGCCGAGCAGTCATGCCAGTTGGCCACATGGGGCCCACTGCAGTGAGCACAAGTTGGCGCCTCGTCCCGGCGTCTGACACAGGTGCAGGTTTCGTGTGCACCGGCACACTTTACCCACCGCAGTGAGCTGCGGCATTATTTGGCCACATACCCCTCAGCTTGGCACCTAAAGCACTGGAGCTCAGGGTCCAAGCCGAGGGGGAGAGCTTTGTCAGTCACAGGAAAGTCTAAGAACTTCCTTAGCCAGAAGGTGTTGTCACCATCCGCCACAGTTTGCACTACAACCATGTATAGCAGTGGTCACCTTTTGTTTGTCCAGTTATGTGACTTGGCAGTTGCACCCCACAATCTGGCACTTAACAGCCTCCCTCGGACCGTCTTCTCATCACAGATCCAAGGCAGCCCACTGAGGAGAGCCTCAGATGGCTTCTCACACTGTTTTGATGAGGCCATCTTCTTCAGAGTAGATGGATCAAGGACGTGGACTACCAACGCACTTTTGAGTGCACGGAGATTGACCACGCTCACTACTTGCAGCTGGATGATGGCATCCGAGTTGAGACACTCTATGCCTGCTACTTCTTTGCAGCAGTCAGCTTTAACATCATACAGCTCTGTCCACGACCCTTTACTGCACTGTTTATGTGGTGACAGACTGAGCACTGGAATCCTAGGAGGTCAACTTCCACTTGATAATGGTCAAAAGCTCGTGTATGTTTGATCACTTGGCATGGCTGGAAGCCCAACAAGATTTTATGCAGTCATTTCACTGCAAGATAATGCATTCATATATTTTTTCCTCAAAAACAATAAATACACAACATGTCTGAAATGGTACCACGTACCATGAACCAGGCTCATAACAGTAAAGTACCAGGTCATAGGTGTTTGGTTTGTTTATTGTAGTGCTTGACCACCCTGCAGCACAATTCACATAAGGTGCCTCTGGAAACATGGTGTCTCAGAGTAGCTCTTCCTTTCATAGAAACGATTCAAAATCTCACAACCCCATTTAATTGATTATACCGTGAGTTCATTCCATCTTCTAGTGCATAAATGAAACACCATTCCAGAAACATTAAACCAAGACTTGTAAAGGGAAATGATTGGTGAGTGGTCCTCTGAACAACTTAGGTGGTGGTGTATGAAATGCTGGTACTACATTGCTCAGACAACAAAACCACATTCACACCAGAGAATCACCAACTTGACCTCACATTTTAGGGAAAAAAGCACACTTGCAAAATATCAACCCCAGCAAACAATCCCGGATGGGTATTTTTGCCATATCTTTGATATTATGCAGTTATGATCTTCTGACTATACAGCTTTAACACACATGCAAACATCGGCAGTTTGTCACCCGTTCTGCCTCCAGCAGCCACCTGGTGCCTAATTGTCAAGTACTGTACAGCAGAGTGACAAGCAGATCTCTCCTATGTGTGGGACACTGAAGACATGAGATGAGGAAAGGGTAGAGGGTCTTGTCTGCCCAACACGTTTTGAAATTTTCTTCGATAACACACTGTTTTATGGAAAAATGTGCAGATACCTATTTTGCTTTAATAATGAAGTTTCTCTTGGGATTCATAAAGGGCAGATTTCTGTTCTTTCCACTTTTCACTTAATGTAAATTTTGTGACACCCGCTGCAAAAGGTACAGATGTATTTCCCAACTGTGACATATGATGTGAAACTGGCATTCAGTGAATCATTTGGAATAATATTTCATAAAGCTATTAATCATAAAATCATATGTAAGTTTCATAAACCAAGACAGGGCATACAATGATAAAAAGTGACTCAATTCCTTGTGATGGTGTCGCCCTCTCTAAGCAGGAATCAAGTAATGTTGTAGTCTTAAAGGGAGATGTACACAAGATTACGATATAAGGACATTGACTGTGACATGTGGAGGTTTGGTTCATGTCATTAAATGCAGGCACGAATAGCCAAAGTGGTTAAGGTGAACACTCACAATAGGTGGGAAATCCAGGTTCAAGTCCAGGTTCAGACAAATTTTGACATGTCACAGTTGGGTAATACATCTATCCTCATTGCGGCTCATGTCAAGAAATTCACATTTAGGAAATAATTTGAAATAATATTTCATACAGTTGCTGTTTGTCAAACTGCAAGCAAATATTCTAAACTGCTACTTATAACAAAGTAAACCTGAAACAAAGACATAACTATAATTATCCTTTACATCTTATCCACCTCTTTCTCAACTCACCTGCAAACTTTCAAGGGAATTTTCACAATCTGTGGTGTCAATCTCATTTAAACTTATGCCTTCCCTCTCCATCTCGGCATATGTTCCAAATGGCAGCTTGCCCACACACTCTAGTTTCATTATATGCATTTTTGATCGCAGGTGTTTAGCTAAATGGCCATGTATACGAAATGCTATTTTGCAGTCATCACATTTGAAAGGACGAGGATTTGTAGTAGTTGGAGCTCCAAAAGTGGAGTTCATGCTGACCTACAGACAGAAAATAATATTACATTTTGACACATGATTACATATAGTTACTGATTCTTTAAATGAAAACTTTGCATGGTTACTTAAAACTATAGAAATATTCCATAATTTCATCTATCATAGGTCATTTAGTAAGTTAGCGTGATAAACTGTAGCAACACTGTGGTAGACTTCTGTATTGAGGGTGTCTCACACAATAGTATTGTTTTAGTTGGGAATACAGGTACGTACAATATGAATTTAGGTGTGAACTGTATTAGCGTAGTGTCAGATGCTCATCTTAATGAACAGAAGTGAAATATTGTGATCTGGATGGAGACCTGGCATGAATACAATAATCATGACAGAAGATAACTATCATCAAATTAGTGAGCTTTGGAAGGAAGAGATAACTAGTGTGTGGCAACACAATTAATATCGGACATGGCGGGGGAGGTGGGGGGCAATTACTGAATGACAGTAGTGTGTGATATCTTGTGTCTGCTCAACTTTGTTGACTTCTCTTTGTTTCCTTCCATGTGACAGTACCAATTAAATTGTTCTCATGTTCTTGCAGGAGTGCAAAATAAATTGCTCTCATTCGCCTGTATCAGTTACATACCGTTTCTGTTGTTCCCGCTAGCGATGACATCACATAGACAATGAACAAAGAACAGCACATCAAATGTGAGTCAACAACACCATTTTCAATTGATTCCATTGCATCAGAACAGGCAGTGAGCAATTTGGATGATACGAACACCAGTCTTCACTTTCAAATTCAGACTGATGGAATTTCTTCACTGCCAGTGTTAATCCATATTGTGCAGCAAGGTCATAATAAAGCTATATATGCCACAACAGCCAGACCTTTGGTTCAAAATGGTAGAACTCCTGTTTGCTGCGGATAGTGTGTGCGATGGCAATATACAGTTTATACTTACCATTGGCACACTGTACTCTCAATCTCTAGTGTTATTCTCACACATTTTTTACGCCACCCTCAATGCGTGCAAATGTCAACATCTCAAGGACAATGAGTTTCAACATATGCTTAAGTTGCAGGACCTATGCATGCAACAGGTCCTAAATAGTGAGAATATTAGTGACAAATTGCCCTCCAAATTTTGGTGTTACCTTCAATCACCACTTACAGAAGCGTAAATTTCTGAAACAACCTGCACAACTGTTGTTTAATCAACTACCATTTGCGTTAAAAGTACTGTGATTTCCAACAACAGTGGAAACATATCTTTGCATTTGCACGTGGCTGACCAAATGCACAATGTTTTAACAAGTGAGAATATGGGTGCATCATGTCAAGACGTAACAGCATCACAGGAAATGTTTCAGCTGACATTGCAATATGACAGCAGTTTCCGCTAGCAGAGAAGATCTGTGCACATAAAGATACAGGCACACACTAGCAGCAGCTCAACGAAACTGATCCCACAACATTGACTCACAACATCTGTGGTAGCAAGGACCAACAAGGTTGCATCCACATTTTCAAAAACAGTCACAGACTTGATGTTGATACCATTCACACCTAACTCCACAAGCTCTTTGCACTTCCCCTTGTGATTATCCAAATGAAAACAGTGACTGGATTTAGATGCAAGCCGCAGCTCTGACGAAAAGCACTTATTTACACCAACGTTCACAGAACGAAAATTTGAGGTTCATCACAAGTTCCCAATACTTAGGCCGCTTTTCGCTGACACCCGGAAATCATTGACAATGCTACCAAGGGATCAATCTTCGTGTCCTGCATTTCCAATGCAGATACACATGAAATACCAGGACAACACAATGTTCCAGGCCCTTTTCGCCATCACCTCAATTATACATCACAGACACACTCACTTCATGCACACATCACATTGATTACAAGACAGATGTAAGTGTACTGACAATGGATTAGAACAATCAAACTGTGGTCAACACCTGGCTTACAGCTGCTAGTAACTTCCAAATTTCTACTTTATAGGAACGAACTGTTGCTGAGAATCAGGGCTTCAAGAAACCTCTGCAACTGACTTTCGTGTAGGCTGACATAAAGGAACCCACCCTAGGCATCACATTTTTGCATCACTATATTGTTGACAGAATCTTGCACGAGATGTGTATCCATGTTGGTTCTGAAGCTATTACAGGATGTCTTGGGAAAATGAAAATTCACAAACCTTGCATTACACTTTGTCATGTGGCATAGTTCAACTTAGTGACACACGATGCTACAACTCCAGATACAAAGTTGATCGACACTGTTCAAGGAGCTCCAGTCTTCACACCCCCAAGTACACACTGAAGGATCTTCAAATGATAGAATGTGCATACCATGACATAAAAGACAAGTTATGATCCCTAACAGATGAAAAAAACAATCATTATGGTGGAAAATGAAATGATTTCCAAATAGTGTGTAGCATCTAAGGAATTGAGAGCTGCTCAATCTGACCTCTAGAGCATAAGATCTTCCTCAATCTCAGTTTCTATCAACCGCCCCAGTGACTCAAGCCACAACAGTTAATGAACCATCTCTGCCAACAACTGCAGTCTTGCACAATACAGGACTCCACATTCAGGCTATCCCTGGTTCTCCCATCACCTTCAAGACTTGCAGACTAGAGCCTGACAAATATGCAGCAGCTAAGAAAGAGGTCAACAAATTGTTGAATGTGGGCATAATTCGTCATTCAAGCAGTCCCCAGGGATCTCCTAAATATCTTGTAGAAAAGGAATATGGCTCTTTGTGACCACATGGAGACAATCGAGCATTAAACGCACACACCATTTTGGACTGCAACTCAAGAGAAAGCTGTTCAAATGTGGCAGCACTTTGTAGATGAGGTACTTTTTGGACTGCCCTTCCATTTTGCTTATTGGATGATGTGTTTAAAAATAGCTTTGACAACTAGTTTTTTAACATACTCACGAAATACCAGTTGGTGATTAATGGGGACAAATGTGAACTCGGACAATGGAAAATACAATTCTCAGAACATTTGACCTCTTCTTCTGGCATAGGAAAAATCAATACAACTGAAGACACAGGATGAAGAATTCCAACAGCTAATCAATTTCCTGGGAATGGTTAATTTTTACCACCACCATTTTCCACATGCAGCAGCCACACTGGCACGTCTCATCGCAACACTAACAGGACCTAATTCCAGTGGATGCACCCCCCCCCCCCCTTTCTTGGAACACAGATATGCTACAGGATTTTGACACAGTAACAGCAAGCTTGAAAAATGCTGTGCTATAGGTGCACACTGTGTATTTTGTACCTCAGGCTATCAAAATGGACACCAGCCAGTTGATAATACGAGTGGTGCTTCACAACCAAATCCACAGTTCTGACTGCCACTCTGAATTTCCCCTGGATGTTGACATTCTCCCGGACAAATTGGAGTGCATTACACTTCAGACCATACGTGGAGGCACGATCCTTAACCTGTTTACTGATCATAAACCTATTTCATTTGCATTTACAATGCCGTGTGATTCCTTCTCAACGAGGCAATGCCGGCAACTGGAATTTATTAACCAATTCACGATAGACATTCACCATGTCAAAGTGCAGACAATCCAGTGCCAGATTATTTTTTTAGAATCAGTTCAATATTTGGCTAGTGCCATTACTAATGTGGTAATACTGGTTCCTGTCAGGTCACTGAAGTTAAGCACTGTCGGGTTTGGCTAGCCCTCGGATGGGTGACCGAGTTTACTGGGTGCTGTTGGCAAGTGGGGTGCCCTCAGTATTTATGAAGCCAATTGACAAGCTACTTGATTTAGAAGTAGCAGCTCCAGTCACAAAAACTGACAATGGCAAGGAGAGCAATATGCTGACCACATCCCCTTCCATATCCGCATCCAATGATGCCTCTCAGTGGAGGATGACAGCAGTCGGTCCTGTTGGGTCTTCTGAGGTCTGTTTGGATGGAGTTTTGGAGTGCAATATCTAGTGACATGAGGAGTGCAATATCTAGTGACATGAACTACAAACTACTGCTGAGGCACAACCCACAGTGCCCAATTACGAGAACTTGGAAGCAACCAAGGCACTGGGCTGTAATTAGAACTGCTTCCTTTAAGTGACTCCAAAAACTAGTTATGGTGTGACATTTCTACAAACCAGCCTCACCCATTTATGCCAACTGCTTTTTAGAGACAGCTCTTTGATTCAGTACAAGGCCTCGTGCACTCTGGATGTGGTCACTGACAGATACGTTTGGCCATACATTAAACATGACTGTCGCACATGGATCCAAACTTGCTTAGCACAGCAGAACATTAACGTGGACCATGCTGTGCGTAAGTCAGGTACACTCAGATAACTTACATAACATTTCACATATGCACACATCAATAGGCAGAAATTCTGCGCCGTCACCCGAATAGCATTCCCTGCAATCTGATGCTGCACCAGTTTCATAGCAACAGTCCCTAAGGCACAGGCAAAGTCAGAAAGCATGTGATATCTCTGTGACCAATCTTTGTTGAGCTCTCTGGTTGCTTCCATGTGTCGGTAGCAATTAAACTGTTCTCGTGTTGTACGTTCTCGCATGAGTGTAAAATAAATTGGTTTTATTCACCTGTATCAGTTACGTACTGTTTTTAAAGTGAATAGTGTTCCTACAAGTGTACAAATGATTGATAGGTGGATATGGGTATTAAATCTGTAATATGAGAATCTTTGAAATGCAAGAAAAAATGTGCAACCTACAAAACTGAGGTGAACAAACATTCAACATTCTTGAATTCCACTTTTTTGAAATTCCATGAAGTATTTTATTTGGACAAATTATCATCACAAAAAGAGAAAATTTATATGATGGGTGCACAGAAAATCTGTTATGATACCATGGCTCAACTCTGAAGAGAACTGAGTACGTAAATAATGGAAAACATCCCTTACAAAAAGACAAATACTATCACCATTACAAATTGTGGGCCTGTGGAAAACATTGGATCTTAACTTAGTTTAAAAGCGAAACTTATGTTGGTGAAGTGCACAGCATTCTTTCAGTTGTGTAACATTCTGTATAAATAGCTCAGTTTATGAAAAGTATTTCCCCTGCACTCTACTTACTTTATTTTGATGGCTGACAGAACGCTCATGCTTCTGTAAGTGCCCCTTCGTTCTGAAGGACACTGCACATGACTCGCAACGAAAAGGACGTTCAAAGTAATGTATGTTAACATGTAAGCGGAGCTGGCTTGGTTTGGAAAAAATCTTGTTGCAGATTGAACACATACTTCGGCCATCATCTGTTATACTAAAGACAAAATATGAAAAAAGTTGTCATTAATACAAAGAAGCAAATCAGAAAAATAGGTTCACTGTAATGTTCTATTTACGAATATTTTTGCAGCGCCATCGACTTTCACATAATAATAATAATAATAATACTTTCATTTATTGTTAACAGATGTATGATATATTTTACAAAAAGAAAACTCTCTTAAATGTACACTCCCCATTTTCAATTTCACTCTCCAAGTGTTAATTTGCTGAATTTTATACTTCGTGTGGAACACAGCAGTTTGGTGAATTCAATTTCATTTCAGTTACAAACTTCATGTAAGTTATGGGCACAGAGGTAGGTAACAGAAGGCAAAAAGCAGAGAAATGGGAAAAAACAACCACTGAAACAGGATGAAGGCACATGAATGGCAGTTAAGAGGGGAAATGACATACTATCCAAAATTTCTGGAAGAGGAAAGTAAGCAGCTTAAACAGAAAACAATAATTAACACTCACTGAAGATATTGATTGTAAGTTTTACATTGCTCTTTATATGCCTGTCCATTACTCAGTACCTCGTCCTAAATGTGGAATGTCATCCATCCTCTTAATGATTGTTTACTGCAAGAACTGAAACCTATTAAACTAGCTTATTACTATTAGCATATGAAATGTAGTAAACTACCGAACACAAAGATTATGTCATCTTAGTCACAAGTGACATTGCTGACCTAATTGCAGATTGTGGTTATGAAAACATGCCACCACCACCGCCACCACCACCACCACCACCACCACCACCACTGCACAATAATCTTTTTATTATTACTGCTGAAGCTGCTGCTGCTGCCACTGCACCCAGCAGAGAGAATTTCGTAAAAACTGGAAGAAATTATCCATATGACAGAAAACACAAAATATAAATAGAAAAGGGGAGTACAACACCACTATCTACATGTAAATACATACTCTGCAAGTCATTATACAGTGCACAGCTGAAGGTATCTTGTACCACTGTTAGTTATTCCCTTTCCTGCTTCATTTGTAAATGGAGCAAGGAAAAATTGACTGTCCACATGCTTCTGTACAGGCCATGATTTCTCTTGCCGTCTTCATGGTCCTTACATGAGATGTATGTTGTTGGCAGTAGAATCGTTCAGCAGTTTGTCGCAAATGGTGCTGCTCTAAATTTTCTCAATAATGTTTGCAAACAAGAACGAAGAACTGGTGTTAAGAACAGATGAATGGAGATGGCAAAGTGTGCATTGGGCTGCATGTTTCCATGTCCAGCGACTTTAAGCAAGTGTACAGGAAGGATAGGTCCAAATAGCACAAGCTTAAAAGCAAGTACAAGCCCCTGGTGATATTGTCAATTATTATGAAGAGCTTGTTGGTGGCCACATCACAATAAAATGCCAGGCATATTTGGAAGACGGTTTGCAGATGGCATACCCATTCTCACTGACCACCTTATCCTTATTATGCTCAGGAAACAAACCTTTTGATCTTTGGGGAAATTTAAATTGCTACGACTCTGTCCTGGATGAGGCCCAGGAGAGTGTCTGAAATCTTGCTGCCGGATATGTCCTAATATACATAAGATGTACTTCAAAAACAACTTACATCAGGCAGTTATGTCTATCAAGAACAAAAGTGGGAAATGAGGGATTACTGTGGGCCACTGAAACCAACTCAGTTGGACATTTCATGCAAAGCAGTGATTGTAAAAGTTTGTGATGCCCCAACTCAGTATCAGATGAGAAAGAGTACCCTGCATGTTGGTAAAACATGTTGACTTAAAAGAACGTTGTTGAAAGACAAATTTACAGGAATATGTTCCAAAAGCAATTGTGGAAGCACCCTGAGGGAGCGTTATAACGGCATTATTATCCACGACGTATGACCTTCAACATAAATAAATTAAAATACTGTACAGGAAGACCCATTATTGTTGGACTGTTCATGTCTGGTAATCAACTATTGCACAGTGGCTCACAGTACCAGCAGCAGAAAGAAATTTTAGAAGTACTGACCTACTGGCAAATTAAATGCAATTAATGGTAGGGTACATCGAGCTGATGCAGGGGTTAGGTTCAAATAATCTCTGGCTGAGACCAAGGCTCAGACAATTACTGAACTAAATGCAAATTTAGATATAATAAATGCTAACAGACCAACAAGTAAATAAGTTAGATACAATAAATGCTAAAACATATCATCATACCAATATGTTAGATGAATACATTGCTGTCTCATTTTAGGAAAGTGTAATGATAAATAGAAATCCATTATGAGTGTTACCTATACTATTAAGTTCAAAAGGGGAATTACATTCTGATACAATCAAACTGTCTAATTTAATGATAAATGGATTAAATAAATATGCTAGTGAATTAAATACAGATCTGAAAAAAACTTCAGAGACTAGCATCAGATTAAATATTCCTAAACAAGGTAAAGATTCAGATGAAGCAGAAACAACAGATTTCACTTTTACAACAGTGGAGGAGCATGTTGCCAACTTAGCTGAATAAAGGTTCAGCAAAATACTCAGCCATCTGTTTAATTTACATTTTTGTCAGATATTGTCTGTGAACAATGAGTTTGGGAGATATTAATTAAATTTAGTGCATAGCTACAGCTGAACTGATGGGTATCATATATACACGATCTTTATGGACAATTTAGAACTAGTATCAACAGCTTTGGTTGTCCAACAGTGTTTAATATTAATTTATATGAAAGGTGTGATTTTAGTATAATATTCTGCAATCATAACTTAACATTAGTTTTAAAAAAGAAAACTCTTAATGACAAGAAAGGGTTCAGTTACCCGTAAGTCTAGATGGTATGCTATAGATGAAGAAAAAAGTAAAAAAATTTTGGAAACAAATAAAAGGAAAAGAAAAAGGAATTTGAAGTATAAGGTAGGAAGCCTCAAACCCACATTACACAAAAAGAGATAGCTGGGTTGCTAAGTGTATCCAGAGGAGTGTATTGGGATACACTTTCCAATACCACTGTCATGATTAGCTTAAAATGACATGCCAAAAGGTTATTCCACCAAGAGAATGGAATTGGCCTCTGATTTAGCTTTTAAGATAATGTATACAAATCAGCCACAACAAGACTGACATCCTGAAATATAACCATATTGTGGCATAACTATTTTTAAAGCACATAATTGTTTCCATAGATCTATTAGTTGAATTTATATTGTTTTGTGTAAGGTAGCTACAATTACTTTACGTGCTTTCAATACATGAATTTTTTTCATTACCACCCCTTCTATCATCTTTCCAGGGATTATAACAGAACAGTCCCAAAATTTTTAAGGTACCACATCACAATCTGAAAAAACTGTACCCTTATAGGTCACTTTCTTGTCCATCCTTCTGTCTGTGCAACTGTTAAAGAACCATTTCTCTAAGGAATGGATACACGTATCAAGTTGAAATTTATGTCACATATTAAGGCCAATGGTCCATCCGCAGTGTAAAAATTTTAAGCTTCTAAGGCAATGCAATCGAAACATGCAGTCATTTATGCCACATTTTTTGAAACTCAAAAACTCCCTCATCAAAACCTATATGGTACTTTCCGTTGACACATAATCACGAAATTTGGCTGGAAGCAAGCTTTCACAGTGCAAGTGAAGTACAAACAAATTGAAAATTGTTAAATTGTAATCATATCACACAAAAAAATACCTTTTACAATTAGAATGTTCACTTCATTCATCCTCTGTCAAAAGCATAACAGACAAATATTACAGCTTGCAAATATAAAATGTAAGTTACAGTCATGTTTTAGTAAGTAAATAAAATATTTATTAAGTCTTCAATATAAACATGTATAAACTGACGTCCCCTGCTCGCTTCACTTTCTATGTCCAGAATAGTCTGACGAACTATGGTAGAGATTTTGATATAGTCTTCGAATTCCTGGGACCGATATCTTGCCAGTATCTACATAGAAAACAGGCAAAAAGGCTAAACTGGTATAAATGGGTACTTAGAAGGCAGAAGGTAAAACTACACAACCAGTTAAGTTTATTTGCACAATGGAAGGCGGGATGTCAATGTAATAGGTGGATAAGGAGGAGCAGCTATGAGCTTTAAACAGGATACTGTGCCCTAAAATATGTAGTATAGTAAGAAATAGGGTGGGTGTACCAAGGGAGGAAGGAATATGTATCTACATATATTACAAAAATGCATGAATGTGTGCATGTTCCACACCTCCTCCAAAACCAGTGGATCAATTTCAACCAAGCTCAGTACAACAACACTTACTGTCTGGAAAGAAGTATTGTGGGGATAAGTACCACCTCCCATTGGGGTGCAGTCCCCAACAATCAATCTTTCCTTCACATCCCATCCGGTAAGTGTCACCCTGACTTGGGAGTCTGAGCAATATTTCCGAACCTTACTCATTTTTATAGATTTTACCAATCCTTTTCCTTCCCCTTCAACCCTTTTGCCAGAAGCTAGCAATTTTTAATATCTTGATATGTGTGCTCCTGCCACTGTTGGGTGAGCAGATTTTTTTATCTATGAAATTACACTGTATTTCAAAAGTTGATTATTTTTACTGATGTAGTACTTTTCGTGAGTCATAAGCCTGGAGAATGATTCACAAATATTCATTAAACCTCATGTTCTTATTCAACTATTCGAATTTCTCTAACTGCTTATGAACCGATCAATTATTAGGACAGCAGCAGTGGAAAAGTGATCACAGTTAAAACAGTCTCCAGCTTCTGTCTCTGGTTCTGTGATTTGACAGACCTTCTCTGTACTCATTTTGCCTCTTATTTCCTATCATTTTGTTCTCCTCTCATTTTCCATTAATGAACCAGTATTTACAATTACAATAACTCTTTCAGTAATATTTCTTTTTTTTCATTTGTTCCTTATTTCTGTTTCCATTGGCCTGTCTTCAAAGCAGTTTCCTCTACCTTTGAGGATTGTCAAATCATGACAAATGTGAGTGCATCTATCAGCGAAAAGAAACACAAAGTCCATTCTCATAGAAAGGCAAATTCTGGAGCTCTACAGATCAGTTCAAACTAATCATTACACAACGAAACTAACATTACATTTTTACAGGGTGAAATAGCAAATGCATTTGTCAGTCAGATGTTTATGTGAACTTACCTGACATAGCTAGGTGACGGGCCACTGGACGGTGGCATGAACTCTGCTTTTGGACCACCTGGTGACTGAGTTGGACTTTCACGAGTTGTCGTAGTCTGAGTGGTAGGTGGAGACAATGGACGCTGACTGCTAAAAGGAGAGGATCGTGCAGGTGATCCATTTGGTGCTGTCAGTTCCACATGCATACTTGAAGACTGTGCTACCGAAATAGGGATGGAAGAAGATACAGAGGCAGCAACTGAAGAAACAGCTGGGAAGGTCACCTCTACTGACAAACAAGTTTCAGTACGTGATACAGGAGTTGGAAATGAAGCAGTCGGTGTACTGCAATTTCCAGCAACATCTGTTACTGGAGGAGTAGGTTCAGGCTGTAGTACCTGATGACGCTTCACTCTCGCATCCTGCAAAGCTCGTTCAGTCAGGTAAGCCTGCAGCATTGTAGCTTCAGCTGGGGCAGGTACTGGAGGTGCTGGAGGAGGAGGACATCGCTCTGCAGAGCTGCAAAGAGAAGCGAGAAGGGTAGCTGGTTCCGAAACAGGAGTCAGAATTTCTGAAACTGGAGTTGTAGGCTGTGTCTGGACATGCAGCTGAAGTTGTGATCGAGTGCTTAGGTCTACTGGAAGACCATCTTTATCACGTGTAGTGACAAGAGGTACAGTGGAGGTGGTGGGGCTACTGACACTCAAAGCAGGTTGTGGTGTGGAAGTAGTAGTGGTTGTGCGGTTAGATGGGAAATAGTAACGGTTTGTTGTGCTTTGCACAACAAGTCCACCACCTGTGGTTCCTTCCAGTCCAAGGGCCAGTCCAGTATTGTTTGACACCTGTAGAAACACAAATTTTTATTAGCATTGTTTTAGTGTGTTACACTGTTTCTAAATACAAAATAATGAAACAAGACCCAATTGAGAGAGAAAGTGCATTTTATAAATTTGTTTCAGTCCTAGTTCTGTACCTTTTCACGCTCTGTCTGAGCACTGACTGCTGAAAGTGTTGGAGTGTGTGGTGTCGGAACAATAGTAGTAGCCATATATGGGTATGTGTTTGGCCTGGCTGCAACTGCAGGTACTAAACCAGCCGACGCAAGCCCCGGTGAACTCGAGCCACCACCGCGACTGAGAGACAGCAAGCTGCGAGCTGCTTCACGCTCTGGAGCTCCTTTGTTTGCCTCATCATCACAGTCTGCAAAAAATTTAAGAAGGGTTAGTGAATCTGCCATTTTGTGATACAACATTTCAACATGTAATTTTTTTCCAAACAGAGGAAATAGGTACTGTGTTAATTTTATTATATGCAGCTCTTTTTACAGACTAATTATGAGCTATCAAAATAATGAGGAAAAACCAAGAATGACTTTAGAAAAAGTAACAGCAATGTAAGTATGGTTTCTCACTCCATTTTAAAACTATGAAGTTATATATCGGAATATAATTATAAATTCAAAAAATGTATATTAATCATAACTATAATGTGTGACCATCAGAGGGAACAGAAATATGTAACAAAGAAACATAATAAAATTTACTATGACTGTCAGTCAAATGGAAATCAGAAATGTTTTCTTTTGGGAAAAAAAGGTAAATAGAAAAGTAAGTCCCACCACAATATAGCCAGAAATACAATTTGATTAAAAAAACCAGTATCAATATTGTTATGCCTTGTTTATAATAGTCTAATTACAGGGTGCACCACTGCATCAATCGCTTTTATGTCCATCAGAGACCGGTGTCCTCGCAAATAATTTTTCACTTTGCCAGTGTGCAGTTCATGATGGAGGGTTGAGTAGTTTCAAGTGCATTTTCCAAATTGTTTCTTTGGAGTGCAGTGTTTTCTATGGTGGGATACTGGCATGCAACAAGATAATTCCATGCATTTACTGGTGTTTGTTTTTAACTATCGAGTATTTTTGGGTGTGAAGCAAAACCACAGACTATTCCTTTGTCAGGAGCTGGACAGTAATGAACCGTCAGGTCAATGAGCATAATTTTACCTGTAATTGAAAAAATTCTCAAATTTTGAGTGTTATCTTTCTACTTCTCACATCATCATTTACTCTGCAGTTCCTAATGTCTGCATTATGTTGCATCCACTGCTTCTCTCCAATCCAAGAAAATGAACACTCCTATTGATTGGACTTCACACGGTGTAGACTCAGTTCTATCCAGTGATGGGCTGGCTCATATGTGAAACATTGTGGCAGTCACTAAGCACTTGTGCAACCTATCCTAGAATACTGCTCGAGTGTGAGAGATGTGTACCGTACAAGGTTATCAGGGGATACAGAATGTACACCAATAACAGCACCACAAATGGTCACAGGTTTATTTGATCACTGGAAGAGTATCATGGAAATGCTGATATGAAAAATCTGAAATGCAAGACACTTGAAGAAAGATGCCAATCATATAGAGATAGCTTACCTAAAATGTTTCAAGAACTAGTGGTAAAAGAGGAATCTCTGAATATACTGCAATCCACTATGTATCAGTCCAGAAGGGACAGTGAATACAAGATTAGACTAATTACAGAGGGATTTAAACAATCATTCTCCCCGTGTTCCCTACAAAAGTGTGAGAAAAAGCCTTCATAAGCGGTACAATGATGAGTACCCTCTGCCACGCATTTTACAGTGCTTTGTTGAATGTAGATGTACTTCAACTGGTCATGGCATACTCTTCCTAGAAAGCCTCTGGACTATGCCTGCTGCATTGCTCTCAGGGAGAACTGTTCTGTTTGTACCATCTGTTTTTTAATGACTGCTTTGCTTCAAGCAAACACTAACACACACAGGCACAAACTGAAACAGTCAAAAGCTTCCAAACCTACAAGTCCTTTTTTTTGGACAATATGAGAAGAAATGGTTGGTGCATTATTCAAGTCACCTAAATCTATTCTAGACATATATAGAAACTGCTCAGTTACCATATTACGAGAATTTTAGGAACATCTATAACAAACAAGGAACATTTTCTTTAGGTTTGCTATCATATTCAACTAAACTATATTAAACATTGACCAGCATACAAAACTGTACATCTGTAAAAAAAATATTGCTGTACCTTGACATACAATTACCAATATTCCAGTATAAAAAATATATAAATAAAAACAAAATAAATATATTTCTTACCCTCATCAGCTGGCACTTGTTCATCATCCTCATCTTCATCCTCATCATCATCATCATCCTCATCTTCATCATTATCATCAGACTCCGATTCACCATCTTCAATTCGAGAAGCTCGCATTGCTTGCTGCAAAGATCATATATGTAACTCTGTTCTAAAATAACATAGTAACACATCATATTACAACAAACAGCAGCTTCTTCAGTACCTGTTTTGCCAGACATTCTTCATCAATGTAACTATCATCAACAACAGTTGGTACAGGTACAATTCCAAGTTCTACACACTTCTTGTAATGTGCCTTTGATTTCATGTGTTTTGTCAAATTTCCTTTTGTTTTGAAACTGTAAAAAGTTATATTTGCATAAGAATACAAAGTAATTAAAAAGGACACAAACTGAAGCCATGGGTCTTCAGGCGTACGACGAATAAATTTTGATACATGTTGTAAACATTACTACCAAAAGACATCTGAAATCTTACATCTATTGCAATACCTCAAGCAACGAGTAAAGCACAGCCATCATGACTACTCTACATATTATTGGTACTACCATCAAACTTACAGTAAATAGGTTAACTGTTCAGCTTTGTTTCCTTGAAAATAAGTAAAATAATTATTCTCACCTGAAATTACAGTGCTTGCAGGTGAATGGCCGGACATCTGTGTGAGTGCGAATGTGCTTCTTGAGCATAGAGGGCTTCTTGCAACGGATCCCACATTCCTCACACACATAACGACCACGGCCTAAAATATGTGTTAGTGAGAATTATGTCCTCAACATTGTTGTTCATGTTAAGATCATTCCAAAATTCTGCTTACCTCTCCCTCTCACATATGTATATTCTTCATTAGACTCAAAGCCCCCATCAAAGATTTTAAGCCTCCTTGGTGGCTGCTCACCACTTTGTGGACCCTACAAGATGCAAATGACAGCAAAAAGTATTTGTACTGTTTGTACAGCCAGACCAAATGAAGTATGTAGCTGCAATGACAAAAATTATATTTTGAAACTGCTTGTAGTGCAGCATGTTCAGGATGTCTTTCTTACTGATTTGTATCCCTTTTTCATCAAGGATAATTGTATGCATTAAAAAGGCTACACTTGATGCTCTAGTTCTACCTTCATTGCCAGGGAGACACTTCACTTGGTCAGGTTTTAACACCTGAAATACACTTAACTACAATAAATTGATCAGTGAAAAATTTATTAAGAAGACAAAATACTATTTCTGCAATGAATTCTGAAGAGCACAGCAAAGTTAGATACTATGTTGTCACAGCCTTTGAACAGCGAGTGCAATACCTACTTCTTGTCCACTGGTGGTGTTCTCGGAACTATTTTCTCCGTCATCAGCATGTGTCTTATCTTCAGATGTACCTTCATCACTTACATCTTTCTTTTCTTTGTTCTTCATCTGATTCAAAGTTTTATTCTGCCAATATGATGAATGGGTCATAACCAATGCATGCTTTTGTGAAGCTCTTGCCACTGTATACACAACTGGTCTATGACGTGAATCGTACAGTGCCATTGCCTTGCCAGGCTCTAGACCAAGAGGGTTTGGAGCAGCCTCTGAACAAACCTGAAATAAAACGACACTTGCTATTCAAATTCAGGAGAAGATAAAAGTCATATTTATATAAATTATTATATACTGTTCTTGAACAATTTTACATAAATTAAGTAAAATTGTTTTGTAAAGCTTACCTTCCAATTGGAGTACATTGACAGCTTCGAGTGTTCAGGGCTGTGTAGCACATACATAGGTTGAAGCCTATTCAGAGTGCAATAATACGAACGAGCTGAGCATTTTAGGCCCAAATATGTGTATGCATGCCCATTCAAGTACAACTGTCCATACGACTTTTTTGGTCGTGGGGTCTCTGGGCTTACGAGAGGCAAAACTGGTGTCAACCCCATACCGTGTACCTTCTTTGGTGTAAATGTCCCTGGCTTCAATGGTAACGATGTAGGCCTAAGAAACCGTGGACGATGAGAGCTATCAGAATTTCCACTCTTTCCATTTCCATCCTCATTATCTATACTTTTTTCGATATCTGCACTTTCTGTTCTGCCACCATTTTCTGGTTTTGCAGGTGATAATGAACTTTCACATTTAGAGCCCATCACAATACTGTCACTTCCTGGAATCACATATAAATATAAATTACTGAAAATAAAGAAATAAATTACGATAACATAAAATGAATGCTGTAAAATTATAATACGTGATACTAGTACCACTGTCACTAAATTTGTATCAACTCTTTCTCATTGGTGCTAGCTATTATGGTGACCTTTAATAACAGAGACATTTTACATTTTTAGGGAGTCTTAGTTCACTCTAAAATGTTCCTAGAAGCTAAACAATTTTTAATACAAAAATGGGTCTTTTGTCATTCAGTTATTTATGAACATACTGATAGTTAAGCCTGGTGGTAAATACTACTATCTCAATACGATGACTAGGAAACTTTCCCAGAAAAAAATCACCCTATCAATGGGTCAGACTTGCCTGTGATAAACACCTTCAACCACTGGTCGGCAGTAATAAAGCCTCTGGCCACTGCTCATGAGGAACTAAGCTGAAGCAGTTCTATCAAACCATACTTGCACTGAGAATGAACCCAAGATCTAAGTTGATCACACCTACACATTGTCAAGCCTAAGTTGGCTCATCCTCTCAGCTAGTTCCCATGAAACACATGGTACTCTCCTCCTTCCAGCATTTGAAAAGCTGTCACCAAGGGCATTTAAATGGTTCAAATACAGTATATTTCTGCTGTCAATGTAAACTTGTTTTCCACTTGTATGAGAGAAAACTGCATGAACTATATGCAATTAAACCACGAACTTAATCATGGTCCAGACATGCTCTTGGATACTAGTCAATCCCACAACGTTATAAAGACAATATCATTTGTCTGTTGCGGAAGAAAGCAAAACATGAAAGAAAACATTTAATAACAACCCGATTGCTGCAGTGTACGCATTACTCCAACAGCCAATAAGTTTATAAGGTATCAGAACGGTAGGTAACAACTGTTACCACCAAATGACTAACTTCTTATTTTCTGAATGGGTTGGAGGATTATGGCAGTAAATCCATGTTTCATCACCAGTAACAATGTTATTAAAATAATAAGGTAGATCACTAATTTTTCGAAGCACCGGAAACATTTCATTTGAGTGGATACTGTTGTAATAATAATTGCCAGAGGCGCTTTTTTATATTTTGTTTACCACTACCAGTTTCAAGCAATGATTCATTCTCTTTTGATTTTATGTGTAATTTCATCCGACTTTTAAGGTGTTGGATGTTGTTTTTAGAATTGTGATCTATTTTATTTCTATGTTCTGAATGTTCATTTAAAATGAGATTACTATTTCATCTAAGATGTTCGTGTAGATCCCTTTTTTGGTTCTATGAAGAATGGGTTGAGTCCAGAGGCATGCACTGAGCCTGTATGGTCCACCCGGGACCACAGAGAAGACTACCGGGCAAGCCTCGAATCACACTGCCTGGTGCCCCGTTATGACCCCGAGTCCAGCCAGGTACCTATCATGCGGCTGAGCTGGTCGTCAAGCGGCATGCCCGCCACACATCACACTGTTGTGTGGAAGTCTCTGTGGCCCATTTGCAAGCAGTTTTTTACTTTGCACAGTATTTACTGACACTGTACTTCACCTCCGGTGTTACATTAAAATAATAGATGGCCGTAACATGAGTAACAAGATTATTACTTAAATATCCACTGCTGCTTTTAATTGTTAAATTGACTTATTGTTACACGGATGTGAAAAGACTTTGTACCTCGTGATACAGTGAAAATAGTTAATTTTATTAAAGTATTATTATTATTATTATTATTATATTATATCATATCATATCATAAATTGTCTAATCACAGCGTCTTGCACCGAACTGTCTGCACAGGGGTACATTTGTTGGCCACACACACACGCATATGGATGTTAGAGAAGGGCCATGGATATTCCTGACAGATTCTGGAACCATCTCCAGTCTCTGCCTATGCATTAGTGGAGACACGACATTGTGGCCATCACCTGCAGTTCTTGAAATAACCCATTTGGGCTCATTAGCTGGTGATGCACATGTATATTTCTGCAATAATGGGCCAGATTACATTCTTAAAATCAATGAGTTTTTCTGTAGTTTTCATGCGACATCAAGTTCTAGTTACTTGCAGTTTGGCGAAGGAGTGGAGCAATGACCAAGTCAAAAAACTTATAAAACTGTACCGCAAAGGAACTTGCTTGTGGAAAATGAACTATGAACATTACGCAAAGAAGAATATAAAAAGAGGGGTATACAAAGAGAATGCTGAAACATTTCTGTATGACGTTCCAACTGGGGAACAAAGTGTAATAAAAATTTATCTAAAAAATTAGAGACCAAGTTTCGTAAAAGAGCTCAGAATAGCGTAGGCTATAGAATAAAACAGAAAAAGGAAAGAATGAAGTGTATAAACAAATAAAAAGTTGCTCGTACCATGTTTATGGTAGTACTATGCATTGATGTGTTACTTCCTTTATTTTGCATTACGAGTTACTTTTCTTTACAATGAATCAAGAACACCATGTTCCTACTATATCAAACCTTCATGATTCTCAAAGAAATGCAGATGATTGGTTTCATATTTGGTGGTAAATTTGATGCTATTATAAATTTTATTCATTTGTTGGTGAAATTCAATTTATCTCATGATTGTTTCCATTAAAGAGAGTGAAGGTAACATCAACATAAGGTCAGGAACGAAAAATTTATTTTCTAAGTGATTTAACAAAATATTTAGCTGTGTGTGCTGTCATACAATTATTTCATTTTCCAAGGGGAGAGATACCTGCAGAATGATGGGACCACCATTGGAAGCTGCCTCACAGGAACCCTGGTAATTATTTTCTTTGATCACTTACAATCAGAGAACAATCCTAATCAGCTGATAAGTCACTTACCAATATTATGTAGACAATCCTCTTAATCTCTTTAATGAAACTATGACAAAACTAATGAAGTTAATCAACAAATGAATAAAACCCATAACGGCATCAAAGTGACCATCAAATATGAAACCAACAAGAGCATAAGCTTCTTGGGCACATTTCCATTTTGTAAACCTAAGACAAGCGACTGCATGATGCATAACTCATCATGACCACCACTAACACAGAAACCATGATAGAATGTGTCATCAGAGTTCCACTGAGCAAAGAGGTCATGAAGACAGAACTGGATACAATTAAAACTCTAGCCATGAGTAACAGCTAAAATCCTGATATAGTCCATAAAATATACAGAAAGTAAATCACTTGCAAATCTGCAAACGAAAGTGAAGAGATAACATTAAGAAAGTAGAAAAAGAAGAAAAAAATCAATTATGTTACCATATATGAGGAAATACTTCCCAAAAAATAAGTAACACATTTCACATTATCACTAATGTTAAAATTAGCTTTTGCACATAGAACAAGCTAGGAATGAAAATAGGATGCAGAACAGACAAACCTCAAAAATATAGTCAATCAGGAATATATACAATTAAATACAGTGACTGTGCCTTATTCCAAATTGAACGAACAGGATGGAAATTTATTACAACATACAAACAAAGATATAAACAAAAGCAAAATCATCATCTCCACATTAAGTACTGCATCTTCAGGAATATCACTTTACAGAAGACATATGCACTAATCTTTCAATTCTTCATAAAGCTGATAAACGAAGCTACATGAACATCTTATAGGAAATAGAAATCTAGTCAATTTTTGGCGAGAGATAATTAACAAAAACCAATCCTCAATTTTACACATGATATAAATTGATTTTCATCATAAATACAAGTTTAATAATGGACTGTATCTGTGACACATGTATAGAATATTGTAACAGACAAGCTCAAATGCAGCAAGACAAAGTATTAGATTATAATTGAAAAAATAACATTTAACAACTGGTAATGTAAATAAAAATTCAACTTACAACCAAAAATAGAATGCTGTAAATAAAACACAAAAAAGTAGCACTGGTGGATTATTATTACAACAGTATGTATTTCATACAATTTGTCAAGGCTGTAGAACAGTATACGTAAGAAATATTTAACTGAAGCTCAGATCTGAAATTAATACTTGAGAAACAGTATTACAATAAACTGGTCACAGCTTTTATTTCTCTCCACGTAAAATTCTTGATACCGAATAATCAAACAGTTACAGAAAACTGATATGGGCTTAAGCTTTTGGCTACAATGCAATACTGAAAGATTTAAACATAAACAGATCACTGTTATTTATCCATGAGTGAAATCACATTATTACACAAGTTTTCAGAAAAAAAATTTACAATGTTGGGATACACGATACCTACCAGCCACTTCTACTTTCTCAGAGTCTCTTCGGTAAAATGATCCTATATTAAGAAATAGACTTCATATTTAATGCATTTCTTGTCAATAATTTTTCTATTGATTTTAATGGCAATTTAGCTCACAACTTAGTTAATGTCTTACATATTACAAAATGACTGAGTATAAACTTTTTTACTATTATTTCCTCTAAAATTTTATTCAGCACTGTAACTATGGGTGAAGCTTCAGCTTAAAAGTAGCAATATTCACAGTATCTTGCTCAATTGGGATGCAGCAAGTGGATTTCATTTTTAGCTATGTATTGCACGAAATTGTGTGAAACATGCTTTTCATGTTTTCACCCCAATCTGATCAGTGACATCCCATGGAACCTATAGTTAAAGATAATTGGACACCTACACTACTTCTATATTTTTTAATTATCAACATTTAATTGGGTTTTCTGTGTTTATCATTTAGGATTGCAGAATAGTTTCCTTGCAACAAAATCTCTTCTTTCACATTGCTTATACTTTCAGGTTATTTTAAGTGCAGCATTGAGTTTTATTACTTTAGATTGATCTTTGGTCGATCAAACGAATTTTACAACAGATAAAACTACTTTTGCTTCTGGTACTGTGAATGGGGAAAATGTAAATTCCACCATGATTCAAAGTCCAAATAAATTGTTGGTCTCCCTATTGTAGGCTGTGTAAATCAGTTTATAGGCCAGAGTAAGGTAAATGCAATCATAGGCCAAAGCCCAGTAAAGCACTGATGAGGTGGTTGAGGGCAACTTCACTTTAATCCTATTAATACACAATGAACATTACTTTCTAACATTGTAGCTTAACATTACATTGCGAATGAAATCACCAGAGGTGGAGCAATGGCTCACTTGGTTAAACATTTAGTTCTGGTAGACCATACAGTTAATACTTTAAGATTGCTCTGAAATTCCTTTAAGGACATTTAACATTAACAGCATGTTGAAGTAATACAGTTAGTTTCATTACACCATTCAAAGCATTTCATTATTTCAGAATAATGAGACAAACGACTATGCCAACAACCTTTCTCATTAATAAAGGCAAGGAAATTGTAATGCAACACAATTATCCATGAAGAACAGCGAAGTTCAGTATGCAGTTGCCAGAGGAAAATAATACAATTTTTGGCACAGAGGACAGCATCACAAACTATAGTTGGGGTAGCTCTTTACGCTGTCTATTTACTAGTATCACCGAGCAAACAGAAGCTGGAAGCAGGAAAATCCATAACAATTGTAAATTTGACTTGGAACCAAATTAAGATTCACTTTTAGTCTCCACAATGAAATTACTTAACCTTCTAAGTTTCTTAGCCTGTTGAATTAGTGACAAATGCCATAATACAAAATGTATAAAAATGAAAGCTCAATATTTAAACAAACTTATGAAGGCACACTGAATGGCAGCTTGCTCTAAATGTACAAAAATTTAAGTTAAAACAGATGAGTAGGGAAAGCAATCCTGTAATGTTTGAATACAGTACTAGCGACATGCCACTTCATACAATTACATCAATTACTTCTCTGTGTGACATTGCGAAGTGACACAAAATTGAATGAACACACAAAGTCTGTTGTAGGGTAGGCAAACTGTTGACATCAATTTACTGTGAGAATTTTAGGAACTGTAGCTCATCTATAAAGGAGAATGTGTCAGTGCAAAGAATGTATCTGTGCGGCAGAATCTTTAGTACTGCTCGAGTGTTTCAGATCCACCAGGATGGATTAACGGAAGACATCAAAACAATTTAGAGTTGTGCTACTAAATTTGCTAGTAGGTAGTACCCATCGATTCTAGAAATGATCCACGAACTCAAATGGAAATCCCTGGAGGGAAGAGGACATTCCCTTTGAGAAACACTATAGCGAACATTTGGATAATTCTCATTTACGACAGAGTGCAAAACAGTTGGACTGCCACCAATGCACATGCCACATCAGGACTACATACACAAGATAATGGAAATCCAGGCTCATATAGAAGCATATAGACAGTCATTTTCCCACTTTCCATTTGCAAGGGGGACTGCAAAGGGAATAACTAACTGTGGTATGAGGTATCCTCCACCATGCACTGTATGGACTGCTGTTTAGAATGTACCTAGAATGTACACAGATATCTGTGTAGATTCATATTTTGAATGTGAAGTTAGCAAAACGTATACTTCAAAGCACATGAAATTAAAAATTTTCCTAGGTTTTTATGTAGTTTATCACAAACTACTTAAAATTTTGTGTGATAATGTAACAGTATTAAATTTAGCATACATTTCTGTCATCTATACTTTTTCTGAATACGTTTTATATCTGTCTACAGAAAAAGTCTGAGAGACACTATATTCTATTGGAATTCATACCAGCGGTGAATAAAGCAAAATATCGGCTAACGGCAAAGAAAATCTGATCTTTACTTACAAAATAAGTAACTAAGTATGTTTTCTGTCATCAACTTATACTACGACCTCAACTGTTGTAGAAGATCTGTACAATCTATTGATTTTACCATTCACTTAAAAACAATCCACTAAGAATTGCTTTTACATACATGTCAAAAACGTGCCTACCTGCGACTCAGCATCTCAGCTATATTGTGAGTAGCGACTTTCCTTTTCATAATACTGTTATTTTTACATGTATGTGATAGATGTTTAATTAAAAGCTGAAGAGGCAGATAATACATGTTTACATATTAAACCTTTGTCGCCTCCTTTCTCTTCCTTTAAAGTAAATCATTCACGTAACATTCCACATTATTTGGTATTTAACAATTCGATAAATGTCTCTCCAGCAAAAATAGATGAAGTAATGCTGACTAAAAAGCATATAAACTCACTGAACAAAATCTCAGTCCTTCCATTAAGAAAGCAGATTTGTCACTTTTGAATGCTGTAGAACTGGTACCAGGTGGTCATATGACCCTCAACCACCAACGTAAGTCATGGAAGTGAGGTGGTGTGTACGCACTAGGCTGTTGTATGGAATCAATACAGTAAGATGGGTGAATGAGAAGACATGACTGAATTGCAGGAACCACACTGGTTGGTCTACCAGATCACATCTTAATCCCATAGAAAAATGTCTGAAACTAGTTGAAACAATGTGTGAAACATATCAACCAACGTCCCTGAAATTTGGAATTTCTATGGGATCTGATCAGCAATTAGTAGCTTGAGCTGGATATGGCATACGTAACTAAACTTGTGAACACTCTTCCTCACAGTATTTTGGCCATTATCCAAGTCTAGAAGTGCTACTAACATGGTATTAGGAGTATGTCTTTCATACTGCCGGGTCTGGGTGCTGACGAGTCCTCTCCATTTGGCTCGGTCCTCCCACCACTTTTATTCCTCCACTTGCTGCCAGCTCACACCTCTCCTTTCTACAGATATTCTCACTCCCGTTTTGCACAATGTTCTTGGGTGCCCTCTAGGTCTTTTTCCATCCATCTTTAGTTCTTCCATAATTTTGGGAAGTTTCTGCCCACGCATCCTCTTAATGTGCCCATACCATCTTAATCTCTACATTCCTTACTCTGTCCATCCTTGTTTTTCCTTAACCACTCTGAGAAATTTCTTTTCCCCTGCTCGCAGTCTGCTCCAGTCCCTTTCTGTCATTGTCCATGTTTCTCCTCCATAGGTGACAATACAGAAGTAATAACTCTTATACATAAGGAGTTTTGCTTTTTCTGAAACTTCCGTATTCCAAATCAGGTGTTTTATTGATTGGTAGAAACTGCCTCCCTTCTGTAACCTCCTATTAATTTCGTTGGTAATTCTTCGAACACTAGATATTTCACTCCCTAAATAAGTGAAATTGTCTACCACTTTGAGGGGTTCTCCATTCAAAGTAATATCCTGTTGAGCCCTACGTCTCTTCCAAATACCATTACTTCACTCTTATCTTTAATTATTTTTAACCCAGATCTTTTCATTATTTCCTTTCACATATCAAGTAGTAACTGTACATCCACCTTTTTATCGCCCCATATTACCGTATCATCTGCGAAACTCATTTTTTGTCTTTTTCTTTTACTATATCTTTAACTGCCCTATTCATTACCTCCACAACAACATTAAAAAGTGCAGGAGATATAATACTTCCTTGTTTAAGTCCTTGTCTTATTTCGAAGTATATAGAGTTCCTCAATGGTGTTCTAATTCTACAATTGTGTCCTCTGTACATTGTCTTTATTACATCAATGTGTCCATCTTCATCTAATGTATTCATCAGTACAAGAAGATAAAATGAAATGTACTAAAAATAACCTAAATATTGGTACCCTTAATATATTAACCCTCAAGGGAAAAACGTAAAAAATGACAAATGTACTAACAGAGAGAAAGTTAGATATTTTGGGATTAAGTGAAACTAAGTGGAAGGGAAAAGGTGACAAGAATTAGAGAGGAGGGGGAGAAAAAAATAGCAAACAGCTGGTTTATGAAGAAAGAAAGTCATGTTATCCCCAGATACAGTTGGGATGGAAGAACCAAGAGTATAATCGATTTTATTCTAGTAGGTAGGAAGAGGGGAGAGAAAGTAACAAATGTGAAGGTAATTCCAAGTGTGAGCACAGATGGAGACCACAGATTACTGGTGAGACAATGGAAAATGAATCAGTGTGTAAAAATTGAAAACAGAAGAAAGTGACGATGATAAGGGATTGGAAACTGAAGGAGAGTGAAAGTACTGAGGAGTATAGAGAATTAATCACACAAAAATTTCTAAAAAAAGTTTTCTGCAATGTAGAAAAAGAATGGAGTTTATTCAAAGACACTTTAATCGAAGCAGCACAAAAATTATGTGGTAGAACACCTGGAAAGGAAAAAGTGAGACAGACAAGTTGGTGGGATGATACCGCAATCCAAGCAGTTAGAAGAAAAAAATGGAGCATGGAGAAAGTGGTGGGAAACGAAAAATGACGAGGACCATAAAAGGAACATAGAGGAAAAGAAGAAGTGCAAAGAAATAGTGAAAACACCAAAGAAAAAGGCATGAGAAGAGTTTACAAAACAACTTGAAGATGATGTGAAGAGCAATAAGAAAATGTTCTATAAAATTATGAAAAATAAAAGGAAGGCTTCTGAAGTACCAGTAAAAATGGAAACAGAGGATAGTACTGGGACTGAAGATCCATGGAATATAAAAGATCTCTGGAGAGAACATTTTAAGAAACTATTAAACCCTTAGGAGCAGGTACACGAGGAAACAACAAATACTGGAGAAATTGAGAGAAGATGGCAAGCAGAATTAGGACAAATTACATGGAAGGAAATGGAAATAGCTGTGAAGAAGATAAATGGGGGGGGGGGGGGGGGGGGGGGGAAGGTCCCAGAACCTGATGAAGTATCAGTGGACATGATAAGAGCAGCAGGTCCAGTGGGAACGCAGTGGCTGTATAGAGCACTGTCGAGTGTGCAGAGAAATAGTACAATACCTGACGACTGGAGAAGATGAGAAATTGTTCCTGTCTTCGAAAAAGGCAATAAAAGACTTTGTAAAAACTACAGAGGAATAATCCTTGAGAGTCATACAGCTAAGATTTTTTAAAGATTTTAACTAAATCGAAGAAGTGAAGATAGAAAAGGAGCTGAGTGAAATAAAGCACGGGTTTAGGAAAGGAAGAAGCATGATCGACCTGATATTTTCTATCCATCAACTGATGGAAAAAGTTGGGAGTGTAACAAAAGGGTGATAATGGTTTTTATAGACACAGAACACACACACACACACACACACACACACACACACACACACACACACACACACACACACACACGGCCACATTTAATTTTGATAGATACTAACTTATTTCTTAGAGGTGTACAAAATAGTTCAAACTATACAAAACATACAATTACAACTAACCTCTGGAAACTTTCCTTGGTGGTGGTGTTATTGCAACTGGTTTTGATGGTGATAAACGTTTGACAGAATCTTCAGAAACCAAACGCTCAACTGTGACTTCTCCAGGAGATGAAGCACAGTCTACCTTGATCATTGGTAGCGTTGACTGCAATTTTGGCATCTTCTTTGGTGGCGAAGATGATGCACTCGGTAACCTTATGGTGTCATCACGTGTTTCACGCTTGGATGGAGCAGACACTGTTATGAGTCCTGTGGTAGAACATTTTACAGGGGCTTTTGATACTTGGGGACTCATGCGAGGACTGTCCACTACAGTGGTTGGTGATGCCTGCACTACACCACTAGTCACAGCTAAATCAAGAGGGGCAGTATTCCTTAGGAGAAGTGTCTGCGGGCCAGGTATTCCAGGCACATGAGGAATAACTTTACCACCATACTGTATTGTCACCACCCCTGTAGTTCCACTGGTTCCACTTGCAACAGATGGTGGAGGGAGTGTCAGAGGGTTGTAGGCAGTGATGTGTGTTAAGGGATTAAGGAATGCAGGGAAAGCCACAGGAAATGGCAGTGGACGACCTGGCGGAGGAATACCAGGTACTGCCAAATCAGGTGTGGCAATGTTAGGGGTTACAAGACGTGCTGCTGGAAACATAGCAGGTGCAGAAGCAGCAGCAGGAACAGTGGATGGGGTGTTTTGAGTTGGCTTTGGGCTTACTACACCACCACCCGAAGTCCTCGGCGTACGTGCACCGTTAGCAGAGCTGCCTCCTGCAGGTGTAGGAGTCATTGTTGCTGCAGCGACGCCAGCTACTCCCGAACTGATAGTTGTCGTAGGTAGCTGAACAAGTGTGCCTCCCGAGTGAAGCCCAGAGCGTGCTATCGTAACGACTATGTGTGGAGACTGTGGCTGCCCGCCTTCAATTACATTAGCTGTTGTAGAGCAGGGACCTACCACAAGCCCTCCTCCCATGTGCCCAACTGTGAGCCCTGGACTGTGCCCACTGCCACGTGTTGATGGCTCTATACGCAATGTCTTCATTTCACCAGCTGCATCCAAGATTTGCACCTCGCCCCCAAACATCTGAAGGGAGTTGGGCCGAGGTGGTGCTGGCGGTGGGCACTTTGATAATTCCTCAATGGAACGCAATGAAGGTAAGGGTGACGTACAGCAAGATGAAGATGCAGAGGATGAACGTTCCGAGTCAAGGCGACGTCTTTTGTCTTCAGGCCTGTAGCTGTCAATAAGAGGTGTAGAACCCAGTAGAGGTCCCGGTGATGGAAAAGGTGGAGCCACACGATCACCACTGGCCACTGCAGCACGTACATCCACCTGAAGAAGATATTTTCTGATACAATATCTTATTTAACTTCTTGTACTTCTATTTCTTATCTATCATACGATATGAAGCAAAGTGTTGAAATTACACTAACCGAATTTTCAACTGTTCTCAATGTTTTGTGGGGTAGCATTCACAGGTAAGTTTTTATACAAGTTACAGAACAGTAAACACAATCATGTGATGACCATTTTTGTAATTAATTCTTTTACAGCTTGAGGGTACAGTTAAGACATATGGCACCACAGAGCCAAAACACCCAACGTACATCGGCAACAACAACAGAGTATAAAAGCTCAAATAGAAATTGTGCTATGTTGTCTGTGTAATGCCGACTTTGCATTGAATACATGACAGAATTCTGAAATAAATTTTCTTAATCTATAACTAAAAATTTACACTAAGGCAACAGAAGCAAGGAAAGAAATGGAGTAAGACAAATAGGAACAAGAAATTAAAACTATGTTGCAAACAAAGGAGAAATGCGAGACAAAAACAAGAAATATTTTAACATTTTTGATATGTCAAAATTGTATATTGAGGTCCAAAATTTGAACCACAAACTTCAACCACTTTCACAGATAAATGACTACCAGTTAGGGACATTTGTGAATACATCACAGACCAACTCAAAATTACTGTTGTACTTTGTTCCCCCGATACCTCCACATCAATGTCAAAGAACAATTTCATCTCCATAGCATTAGCAATGATGCAGTAACTGTCTTATTGTTCAAATTATGTTTCATGAAGGAATCGCAGGATGATTCAAAATGTGTGTAGAAATACTGAAGTAAAATACTTTGTGTGACAGACATAAAATAAGAGATTAACTAGTATCACTAAAAGAACTTGTAAAGATAGAAAGTCCTCAGCACATTCACAGTCCAGTAAGAATAGAGAAAATCACATTATTGTCAATAACAAAAATCACATTCTTGTCAGTGACAGTGAACAGACAAATATGACAAAATCCTTACATATGGAACCAAAGGTTCCCTCATTTTCTTAAGAAAGACACTTCAGACATTAAGGTCACAGTCAACAGTGGTTTTCAGAGTTAGTTACTGAGAGAGAGAGAGAGAGAGAGAGAGAGAGAGAGAGAGACAGACAGACAGACAGACAGACAGAGAGAGAGAGAGAGAGAGAGAGAGAGAGACAGAGACAGACAGACAGACAGACAGAGAGAGAGAGAGAGAGAGAGAGAGAGAGGGAGAGAGACAGACAGACAGACAGAGGGGGGGGGGGGGGGGGGGTTGGACAGGATGCAACAATTTAAGAGCTGTCGATGAAGGTTACCTTCAGTGCTGTTCTTTGATGTCTGGTCTCTTCAAGAGAGCTGTACGAGCTTGCTGATGATATTCTGGGCCTCCTAGAGCAGTAGTAATGTTGGTGAGTCTCTAGGTTCTCTGCACTGCGAAATGGGATCTTGCACACATTACACACAAACTGGAAGCTTGCAGTCGTCACAGATGAAGTAGGAAGATCATCAGCTGGTTGGGATGTGGGCTCCAACGTAGCACCCACCTCTGCAGCAGCCGCTGCTGCCGCTGCTGCCTCAGCAGCACGCCGTTTCAGTAACAGTCTTTTGATTATGGAGTTCTCAGCAGTGTGTTCTTTGCTGGTGGCAGAGGCTAGATCATTGAGGAGGGCAAGTGCCGCACTGCTGTCAGGGCCAGGATCAATTGGTGGCCCACATCCATGGTTGTGATCACGGAGTACCTGGCTAACAGCATGTTGCTGTACCAATGGCGGGATCTGACCCACTGTCTTGAGACGCTGTGGTGCTTCAACACCCGGTGCTGGTTCTTGCGCCAACACTGGGACAGGCCGTGATGACAAATTGAGTGGCTGTTGCACCAGCGTTGTATTTACTGGCTCTGGTGTCGAACAGGCGCTACTGCCCTCAGATGGACGTGGTGATGGAGTTGCCTCTGTCCTGGAATGTACAAGATAATTCCCAATCTGGGTAGAACTGTACTAAAGCATTTACAATATCAGTTCAGTTAACTGCTGTTACTATTGTAACGAGACGGAACTGATAAAAATTTGAAAATATTGAATCTACATAACGTTGAATGCTGACTAGGAAATTTCAAAACTGCTGTAAGGGAAAGCTATGTAACTGAAAAGCATTGTACGGTGACCTAAGGTACTATATATGCATTCTCCACATACTTTTTTCCCCCAATGTTCAATAGATGTCGAACTCTAGAACCTATTGTATACCACACAAGTATTATGACTGCATACCTCAAGCAAAAGACAAAATGGGTCTCCAAATAAAATGCAAGTGTCACAGATAATTATGAAGTCCCTCCATGACATCTGTTTTAAGGTAGGAAAAAACTGAAGAGTTGGGACTTTCTATTTTCTGTTAGGAATACATTACGACAGCTGCCGTTCAAAGTCTGGAGGGAGTAATCTAAATATGTCTTATGTAGATCAGTATAAAAGATATAGACTTCTCAAAACCACCAGAACAAAAAAGCATTTTTTTTTCACATGCTACAACTCAAAATTAAATCAAAATACAATACCTAACAATACAGCCTAGAATTTCATGCCACATAACAGTGAGAAATACACAGAATACAAATAACATCTTAATTGATCCACAAAATAAAAACACAATTCTAATTTGCAAACTTTTAGGATATTTCTTACATAAGTTCAATACAACACAGATAATTTTACCACAATCCTCCTCAGCTTACATTAACCATTTCCACCTGGAACTCACTGCTATATTAGATGATATTTAAAAATGCAAGAATGAATGCAGCAGTACTTTTCCTATCCAAGGAGCTTCACCTATTTTTGTTGTCAAATATTTGCCTTTCAGTGGGCTTAAATGTGTAAAATACAGTTGATGGAAGTGACAATACTTATCATACAAAATGTTGACAGCATTTCACTTGAGTAATATAGTTTTACTCTTCTACAGAAGGAACTCATTTAAAGTCTAGAGACTTCTGACAGTCAGGAGTATGAACAGAAAGAATATGGTAATACACAGTTACAACAGATATTCAGGTTATTCGTGGTGGTGGTGGTGGTGTGATTCCGGTGATTAAAATAACAGTGAGAAAAGGAACAACAACAATGAAACCAGAACAAAAGATGGTAGCCCACATCTCTCCCCTAAGCTTGAATATATGGAGATTGACAAAATCTTCACTTTGTAAAGGCGCACATTATAGCATCCAGTGATCAAGGAGACAAAATCACTCTTTCTACTTTGCTAATAGCACTTATGTCTAAGAAATAGGGAATGTCTAGAAAGTAAACTGTTTTCAAAGCAAGCTCCTTCTTCAACTTAGCCAACAGCCCTGCCATGGTGGATCCCCCTGTTCTTGTGAGATCACCAAAGTTGAGCACCACTGAGCATGGCTAACACTTGGATGGGTGCCCATCCAGGTCTCCCATGTTCTGTTGGCAAGTGGGGGGTGCACCAAACCTGGCTAATTGAGGATCTACTTGACTGAGAAGTAGTGGTTCCATGTAAAAAAAAAAAAAAAAAACTGACAACAGCTTTAAGAGTAGTGTACTGACCCCCCACCCCACACCTCAAAATCAACAAACGAAGATGTCTGTGGGCTGAAGAAGACACAGTGGTCCATCTGAGCCAGTGGGCCATGCAAGCCCAGTTTGGGTGGAGTTTAATTTGTTTTTCCCTCTTCAACAACAACAATTTGTACAAGAAAGTATCAATTTCATAAGGTTATCCACAAGTGCATCCTGTTCTCCTTTTATTATGCTCGCAGTGTCTTCATGGAAAATACCAAGCAAACCACTACTCAGTCCTGTCCAAGTACTGACATGTGTACCTTGTAGGTATGAAAATATCTGACTGTTTGATCTTCTGCAATAAAGAACTTGCAACAGTGGCTACAGAGTGTTGAAAGCCTATGCTAGTCACCTTTCACTAAATAACAATTATTTCTGTACCTGCTAGGGCGTAATAGCGCTGCTGCAAGCCTTGAAGAGTGGTCTGGCTGCTGCTGCATCTGTTGGCGGTGTAGGTGCATTTTCTTGGGCCAGCTGCAGGAGACAACTTGCTGGTTGTGTGTGATGATATTGGTGATATGACGTGTTATCACCTCAGGGCTAGGGCTGCCAGCTGCACCATGGCAAACAAGCGGGGGAGGAGGAAGTGGGTTCTGCACATCAGCACTGCTTGTCGCCAGCTGCTGCTCCTGCTGCTGTTGCTCCTGTTGCAGGGACTGTGATGATAATGGTGATGATGAAGCTTCATTAATAGTGGCAGGGAGCGATGCTTCATCTTGTTGCTGAAAAATATACCATTTTGCTCAATAACAGCAACACACACACACACACACACACACACACACACACACACACACACACAAAAAAAAAAAAAAACAATCCCCTGCTTTGGCTTTGAAGTTTTTCTCAGGTATTTGTAGTTGATACTGATTATTTCTACTTTGTATATACTTAGAAATTTTAGTGATAAACTCCTCATTTAGAGTCTTCCTGCCCTACAAGTTTGACCACTTTCTAAAACCCTGTACTGTACAGTAAGTATATATTTTGTATCCTGTTTGGCATAGGCAGAATACTGTTTATTTATTACCACTTGCACCAGCATTGATGCAGAGACCAGTGGAATGGCAGAGTTCAAAAAGTGAATGGCTAACCAGAAGCAAAGTCCAGAGTGTACTGACAATTTTTGCACTAGTGCATAAACACCCAGCAACTGATTCGAATCAACAAAACAAACAAAAGCGCGGCCTGTCCCTCTATTATTAATGACTGTGTTGAAGGGTTCTGAGTACAGCAAGCAATGTCTAACAAGTGTGGGACCATCATATCTAAGGATGCTGATGCATCAGTTGATGAGTCCACATGACATGCCCATGGTGGCACAATAACAAGCTGCAACTGCGGTATAAAGTCTGGGCCTTTCTTACCTTTCATTCATATTGAAATCTGTGCTGGGTGAGGAATCCAAATCACTGTCAGGCACTAAACGGTTCATCCCTTTAATCACCATAAAAGGCCAGAAATGGCCTGACCTGTGCAGACTTTGTTGATGGAGGAGGGGACAGTGGGGGTGCATGAGAGGAGGCCTGCAAGATGTGCTGGAATACAGGCCACACGCTCACATGTCTTTTCCTTGTCATTATTGCTCGAGTCTGATGTCAGCAATGTCTGTGGACTTCATGTATTCTGGAGCGCTGCTTGGACCTGCCTGCAGAAGGATAATGAGTGCTGCAGCTTTTCAGTCTCCACCGATTGGTTGTTTGGGGAGGGGGGGGGGGGGGGGGGGGGGGGGACTGACACTGGTGGGAGTGTTTGCAGGCAGTCTCTTGGGCAGGCTTGTTGCTAAAGGCGAGGGTACTATCTCATTGCAGACAGAGCTGATTATGCCTTGGGTTGACCCAAGGTCCTGGTCGGAACTGCGAAACCATACGTGGGAGCCCGTATGGTAATAAAGCTATGAGGGTGGGTGGCAGTCCCATTGAGTTGAGTGCAGGGGTGAAGGAGGGTGCAGGGCTTGCACCCCAGTAGAATTTTGGCTGAACTATGTGCTTTAACAGAATGGACCAGTATGTTGCGAGCAAGTGTGGACTTCCCAGGAGTCATCTGTCATCATTATCTCAAGCATCTACATTCTGAAGGTTCTGACCACCCATCTGACTTCCAGATTGGTGCCTGGCACATACTGCTTCTGGACCATACAGCAAGCTGGAGACTGTGTCTGCATTTAACTGCTGTGTGATGTCCAAATAATGGAGCTTATATATTTAGTTACTAAGGAACAATACCCACTAGTGCAGCTTTGCACCATCTTGTCAGGATATTTTGAGTGGGGACCAAACAGCAAAATAAAGGGCTTGTGATTGGTGATCAGTTGAAACCTGGTACCACAGAGACACACAAACTTCTTGATGCCACATACGACAGCCAGTGCCATTTCTCTATTTGTGAGTAATTTCAATGTGCCGCATTTAATGTTTTCAGATGCAAATGCAATTGGCTGTTCTAGCAAATTGGCAGATTTGCAGGACAGAACTGCAGCAAGTCACAATCCAACATATCGATTGCAATTGTTTAGCATTAGCCCGGGGTTGTATGGTGCTGGACAACAGACTAACCTAAGGCACTTTGTAAGTTGCAAGAAAGCTCTCTGACTAACCTCTGACCACACGAATCTAACTCCTTTTCTTACATAATCGATTGAGCAGGTATGACATCTATGCCACATCGGGAAGGAATTTTGCATAATTACTAACTTTTTTCAGAAGTTAGTGTAGTTCTTTGAGGTTGTCATGTGCTAGTGAGGTACTGATTGTGTCCACATGATCCTCTGTGGGCATGAGCCCTTCTTTCATTAATGTATGTGCTAGGAACTTTATATTTGATTCAAAGAAACTACATTTTTCGAGGTGACAATGAAAACCTTGGGTTTGAAGTATCTCTGAAACCCTGTGCAAGTGCTTGTCACCCCAAATAGCTGTCTAATAGTGTAGTAACCACAAAAAAGTGTTGTCTCATTATTTACTGGTAATTGAAGATAGGCTTCACAGTTAGATCTGTCCTGGAAAAATATGGCCCCCAGCCAATTTCGTCGAAAGTTCTCTGATCTGGGAATGGGATATTGATCTGTGTTAGCTTGAGTATTAATGGTAGCCTTAAGTCATCCATTTGGCTTCGTAACTACTACCATGGGCATTATCCACTGGATAGACAATACTGGAGATATTATTCCCATACTTTGCAGTCTCTCCAGTTCTGCTTGCACTTGATCACACATGGTGGAAGGCACTGAGTGTACTCTACTAAACTGCTAACTGCTTTAAGGATACATGGTGTTGGAACTACATTGCACAACCTAATGTAGGTTCAAATGCTTACTTATACTGGTACATAATGTATCAAGTTTTTTGAATGGAATCACAGCTGAAACACGATACAACTGGTGCAAAAGTGTCCAAGCCAAAAATATTAGTTGTCATTCAAAAGTATACTATCAGCTCCATTTTTATACCTATTCTGGACTATGATTTGAGCTGGCAATAGGACTGATTGTCCACTGTATGTCACCACTTTGTGCTGAAGGTACCACAGCTGTGAGGAGCAGATGTGCTGTATGCGTGCACATTAATCAGACACTCAGCCATTCCTTTGTCCAACTGGAAGTCTGTTATTGCTCCATTAATTTCCAGCTGCAGCACGAGCTTCCGAAGCCTGTCTGCTGGCACTATTGGCACTGGAAAGATTGTGTGGAGCACACTGGCACCTGTTATTATAACTCACAGGCCAAGGCAGACTTTTGCTAAAAGCCCTGGTTTGTGGCATGCAAAACAAGCGACATCACTGAACAGGCAGCGACATCACTGAACAGGCAGCGATTTCATTGATGCCTCAGGTTTCAATCTGGACTGATTTGATTGCACTAACTTCTCTGGGAGCCTTTGAAAGACATTCGAGGAAGCTTTTTATGAGCTTCCACTCACATTCGGTCACTATGATGGTAAACAAAATACTTCTGTTCCTGTGAGTTTTTACTAACAACGAGGATGATAGATCACTAATTACTGCTCTACTGAACCTCACTCCATCAGGTTACCAGACAATCAAGGGCTCAGTAAACTGGGTAGTGGTGGTGGTAGTGATGGCAATGGTGGTGTATAATTAAACATAGCCGCACTGATGCTGTTACTTCATGAGCTTTGGAAATTTTTAGCACATCACTCAGTTTTTGATCAGATGACTCTAAAGCCTTGACATTATTAACTTTATTATCAGAACCCATACATATAACAATATGACAGATTAATTATTGTGCTAGGGCTTGCAAGTCAGTGGCCCAAGCTGCACTTGTCTGCTTGTGTTGGTTGACACACTGATTAAATTTGAGCACAGTTGTGGGTTCGGTGACAGTAATAATGAGTCAGCAAACCACAAACCTAAGAAAAGCTCTAACTGCTGAAGATTCAGAGTGGGCATAGCTTTTGCAATGCTTCATACAATTCATTACTATACTACAGTAAGAGTGTATTCTGATGTTCAAGATCAGTTATTTCATGAAGAACAAAATGACCTAAACAGACCTCGAGACATTTGTTTGCATCATGAAAGTAAGTTTATGGCTGAGAGGGGAGGCGGTAATGCTGCAGATGCATGCAGCTATTGGTTTTGCAGTAGTCTTAAAAGCAATTCCTGTTGTAGCTATTTTCCTACTGCTTGTATTTCTATTACTGTGGTGGTTTTTGCAGTTGCAGTTGCTACTCTAACTGATCACTCGTACTGGCAGTGACACAGAGACCGGTGGAATAAACATGCAGTTCCTCAGGTCGATGGCAGTGGAGTTACAGAGTGAATGGTTAGCAAGAAGCTAAGTCTAGAGCATAGCAAAAGTCATCATAAGCATAAGGGAGTGATCTAAATTGAAAAACGAGCATAGGCAAGGCCATTCACTCAACTATCACTGGCTTGTATCAAAGTCTTCAGAGAATAGTGAGAATTGCTGGACAAGTGCAGGGCCAGTGTGTTTATGGACACTGTTTTATCAGTGGACAGCCCCATGTGTCTTGTCCATGGCAGAAGCTACATCCTCTGTAGGATCAAGCTGCAGCTGTGGTATATAGCCCAAGTATCTCCGACCTTTCCCTCATATTGATTCTTTGGCTGGACAAGAAGTCCGAGTCCAGTACTAAAATACACATATCAAACACACAAAAAAATATTTTTCTCCTTCAATGAACATATCGTGACTAATGAAAGTTCGTGCCTGCTAGGACTTCAACTCAGATTTCCTCCTCCTTGCGAGCAGTCGCCTCAACCATTCGGCTACCTGAGCAAGAGTCCAGGTTAGACTCAAAATCTTTTACGTTTCCTCCTATAATTTCTGAGGACTAAAACCAGAGGTTCTCCCGTACAGTAAGGTACTTGACCGTAGTTTACCTTGCCATTTGGGTACATATTAATTGCCCAAGGATTAAGGCAACTTCCTATGAAATGCAGTGAATTTGGGTTCGATTACTGGCCTGGTACAAATTTTGTCACAAAATATTCATTACATTAGAGGTTCATTGTTTCCATTGCATCTTCATTATCATAATTTCCATCACCTCACATATTTGGCTCTGTCATCAGTGCTGCTCTCTCCCCTGTTTTATTGTATGTTATGACTGCTTTCTGTTTTTCAACAACACAGTCACAGCACTTTGCTGCATCTGCTGTCTGCCAGCATCATGCTATTGCTCGGCCTCAACAAATCTGTTACCTTGTCACTTAGTATCATTATTGCCTCTCATGAAAGGATATAAATCCCGTTTCTCAGTTTCCATTTTCTTTCTTATTTCCTCAGGTGTATGTCCCACAGGTTTTTTTTTTAAATTCATTTGCTAAAACGATAACTGTGATGAAACTATCTTTTAATACATAGAAGCCTTTTCCATCAGACTTCTGATACAGATAATTCCACAAAAACACAATAAGATTCATATTCTGAATGTGATATCTAGATAATTAGTGGGACAGACATTACTACGAAAATAGCTGCTGCTGTTTTAGTTGTATTAAAAAGCTGCTATTTATCTTACACTGCACCTTAATACTAACACTCCTATGTTTCAAAGACAATAGTTACCTAAATCTCTAGGAACAGAAGTCTGTTTATAGTACACTAGCACTTGTCATGCTATTTACAACAAACATTGCTAAATAATTTTCAATGTAGAAATAATATAATTACACAAGAGAAGTTATAAATTTAACATGCTCATATTGTAAGTTCATCACAACCTAGTGGAATTCTCGAGAAACTGTGATGGTCCAGGAGGTGACGTCACAACTACCAGGTGCTTGTGCCATGTAACAAAGATATTAACTGTCAAAATTCTACATTAAACTGGGCAGACCAAAAGACTGTAGCTGGAAAATTGGTAAGTCTCACTGGGTTGAGATACAATTTTTTTCCTTGTAAGAGACTGCAGCTGAACTTCCCCCGACATGGAGAAAAAAATTAAAATATATTGTACGTAGGTTGTCAAATGCCATGTCCCCTAATAACTATATTTGCTTTAATGCTACCTAATACTTCAAACAAAAATCTTACATGGGCTAACAACAACTTGGAAAGTAATTACATCAATATTTTTTTTTCAAATAAAAGCAATCAGGTATGAGAGGTATGATGAGTAATCCAGATGCTGGGAAAAAATAAGGTGCATTCATGTAGCTTTTTACTGATATTGTTCATTTGTAAGACTTAATATTTTATTATAATTCTAGAATTTCATTTTTGGTGAAACTGCTTGATAATCAATCTCTGTTGCATTTATCAGTTTTCAGAAGTTATCATCAACATATGACAAAATTTCTAACCTTTCTGTGATTGAGTGTTTGTTAGTTTCAGTATCTAAACACTGTGTATAATACTGATAGCTGTCACAAAATGACATTTTTTCTATGTATCTCTCTACCTTGTACAGAAACAAGAATTCTGCTGTTCTGGGCTACTAGCTAATGGCATAAACCACAGTGACACATTGTACTTCTTCATGGTTTTCTAAATCCTATGAACTGCACAAAAAAGATGAATTATGAATCTCTTATTACTATAACGAAGATAACAAATAAGTGATTTTAAAACAACTCACATTTTGTACATATCAGTGGCTGTTACGTCTGTATTTAGCCACAATACAATTTTTTTTCAACTCATGATAGTTGTCATTAATTTACCTTATCAGACAGTAATGATTCAACGGTGGTGATTTATTGATAACCCGATGGTAACTTTAATATTATGGAAAACACACACACACACACACACACACACACACACACACACACACACACACACACACACAAAGATAAGTGTATTTCACTCATAGGCACCTTCTGCATATTGTGTGGTATTTATTCTATTAACGCCTTACGCACATGTTGAGAATGGCATCCCTCATTTTAAAATATGAAAGCTGTCTGACAACATTTGGGCAAATTATATCATTATTCTCAATTGCAACATTTATCACACAGTGGCACTACATTATTAGTTTCTTATACAGGTACATTTAAAAAAAAAAAATTACAAACTGACACTGTGCATTGGCTATACAACAAGGATCAGTAACCACATAGGAACAGAGTCTCACAAAGGCTACCCAGAGCTTCTAAGCGGCGTTGCAGTTTTTTAGTCACATGTTACAAATTAATGCTTATTGTCCACATGCACTGAGAGATACCAGACGTATCTCAAAGGCAACCTGCTGCTGCAACAATCCTGCCCACTAAGTCCTCCAGCGATGTAACAGGTGTTTTCCATACACAAGGACCTTCAGATACCCCCCACAGGAAAAAATCAACTGGAGAATGGTCGCCAGTCAACTGGTCCACTGCAAACAATCCAATAGCTGGGAGAATTTGCCTGCATATGTTCCCTCACTTTGCTGAAACACGTGTGGTGGGGTTCCCCATTGTGCTGAAAGTGAATGCGATTATAAACAGGCATGGGAATATCATTAATCGTGTCCGGCAGGATACATGCAACTGTCAAGTCAGTTACGGAGAATGTATGGCCCAATTAAAAAGTTTATGAGAATGCCAGCCCACACATTAAGGATGAATTTGCATTTAGAAGCATGTGTATATGTTACATATGGGTTCACATCCGCCCACATATGCAGGTTGTGAACATTCATCACACCCTGAAGAGAGATCACGTCCTCGTCAGTGAAGAGGACACTCACTGTGAAGCTTTGATCTGCAGCAGATTCCTGCAGAAACCATGGTGAAACTCCAATGCACTTGGTGTAGTCCACCAGTTGCAACATCCGGACACGTTGAAAATGAAATGGATGCAGTGCTTCGCTTCATTGTGGAAAACGCACCAGACAGTGGGTTGCGTGTACCAGCGTCATACATCTTGTGTACATGTTGATGATGTACACTGCACCCTTTCTTCCACTGCAGCTGCCTGGGCTGTCTGTTGGCTAATAGCATTTGGCTTGTGCACATGGAATGGGGCAGTTTCACACAATCAGCACTGCAGGGTGCCTAATAACGTAAGATATGGCACTTTTCTATCGGGATATTTCGAACAACACAATCGCACAGCTTCTCATCGATTGTAGTTGACTGCTCCATAAATCAAATGCACCTCACCCATTTTGTGGTACGTGTAGCTAGCCCCCCAATGCTTCCACTGCATGAATGGCGCTGTTCTCTGTGCGCTCTGCCCATTTTGTATGGCAATACTCTCTTATGACTGCAGCGCCCTCTCACGGCATTTGTGATCCCCAGTTCCTATGTGATTACTGATTCCTGTTGTATGCCTGATCTGCCATGTCAGTTTGTAGTTTTTTTTTTATCTCAAGCACTCTGTGAGCAACCATTCCAATATTGAACCAGAAAGTGTGTAAATCAATGCTTACCTGCTGGTAGAGTACCGCCTTATGGAACTTTGGCTTGTATATGTGTCGAGCAGGCTGCTGGCTATGCTGCTGCTGCAGCGGCGACTGTGACAGGGATGTTGCTGAGGTGACAACAGTACTGCCACAGCTTGTGCTGCCCACCGATGACAATGACAGAGCCGAGCTGGGTGAAGCACTCGCCTCCGATTCACCACCCTCAGCATGCACCTACACAGTGCCCACACACTGAATTCAGAAATTTGTTAGTACTCCCACGGTTTTTTTCTCAAGAAACACTAAAGGAGAATTTGTAGGTTCTGCAAAAATGTGTTGATGCTAACAATGAGCCGCAGTATCTCTTTCACGAGATGATCATCTTATGTGGGCTACCGGGAACAAAGACCTTTCAATCTAACATATACAAAATATACCAAATGATCAATATAGTACCTTACAACTTTTGTTTATTATTCCTATGTTGCTTTTAGCAACACATAATAATGTGACAGCTAGCATTTAAACAATAGGTCATGTGGTGATCCAGTCTTTCAGATGTTAATAACGGAGCCAGTGAATTCAAATCGTGGAAAACTCGAAAATCTAACTGCTTTTACCACACCATTTACCAGAGCCAGAGCCATCTGGTATTAAAGTACTAATTTCACAAAAAGATGGTATGCCGTTTCCACACCGTCAGTCATTCTTCAGGTTAGCTGTCCACAATGTACAAGTCAGCTGACACTTGTACGATACATTTCTAATGACACAATCATGAACAGGTTGTAAAAGCCTTATTTTTACTTTACTGCGTGATTTAAAATCATCACAGGGAACGTGCACTAAAGTGTCAAAACATCTGTTATAGCTGAAATATACAGCACAGAGTATAGCTGTTAAGAGTACTAGGAAGTCATTGCAAAGATGCATCAATAGTCAGAGCTTCTGAGAATATTGTTTTAAAGTCATTTACAATAACTTGAGCAACTTTTAAAATCCACCAATCTTTTTGAAGTAGTCCATTCTAGACTGAAGACATTTACATAGATTGCAAATAAACATTCAGAACTTTTTCCAGTTTCATTTCACGTATTATATGGATTTAATATGCCAGAATATCATTTTCTACAGGGGTAGCCAAGAGCACACAACCCATGAAGTGCTCGCTCTCTCTCTCTCTCTCTCTCTCTCTCTCTCTCTCTCTCTCTCTCTCTCTGTGTGTGTGTGTGTGTGTGTGTGTGTGTGTGTGTGTGTGTGTGTGTGTCATTAGGGGGAAGGGAGAATGAGTGATGGAGTAGATTGGCGACAGTGGGCAGGGGAGAGGGGTGCAAAATCAAAGTTCATGGTTGGGGTTCACAACCATGTAGAATTTCCTTAATCAGTTGTGTATCTAGCCAGGAGTATGAGGTTTTACTGCATTTTCAATGTACAAAGATTAAATTGCTGAGGAAAGAGTGTACAAAGTTTAACAAGCAAAGTAAAGCCAACTAATTCCAAAATATATCAATGTTAAAATTATGACAACATCTACAGCAATGAAGCGAGCTAAAAACTTTTGCAGTACCACTTGAAAATGGCCGAAATTGGAATATTAAAATAAATAATTTCTACAGTCAATGGCGAATGTGGTGTATTTTAAAAGTTTATATGCATCTCCCCCCCCCCCCCCCCCACCAAAAAAAAGTGGGTTTCCATCTACCTGGAACCTGGATCTTCGGAGTTACTGCATGCAACGACAATGTGTATCTTACTGAGCTTAACAGTGCGATGCAATAAGGCAATACAGGAATAACGATCGGAATCCGAGAATGCAGTTAGTACTCACATTCACTACTGATGTACTGTCAATTGTTGGGAAGTCGAATTTACTCCACAGGAAACAAATATATCAAACGAAAACAGCACAATTGGTTTCATGTCTCAGAATAATAGCCTAGTGCCGGAGATATAAGAATATCATTGAGGGTCAACAGTTTTAGCAGAAAATATGAAGCATTCAACCAAACTGTTCTGTTAGTGCAGACTGATTAACGTTCAACACTGAAGAAGCAAAAAGGTATTCATATTGTCACCTTTACTCGCCATTATGTCTGTCATGCAGCTGGGATATCTTCAAAGAGCAGGCTGCAATTATGAAATTATCTATCGATGAGAGAGAGAGAGAGAGAGAGAGTATTTTTACGCACATCAGCAAAGGCTCCGGAAAATTTTACTGCCTGAGCATCTTTTCAGGCAAGATTTTAGCATGTGGGCGAAAGTACATTGCTGTATAATGATGCTGGATAATCCATTATATAACCAAATATTAAAATTTACATTTGGAATTGGAACCGAATTACAAGCATTGACTGTACCACTACTTAATTCTATTAAGTTCATTCATAAATTAATGATATCATCATAGATATTATTTTTGAAAGTTGCATTCTGTTGTTGGTGCTTGGTTTCATTGTTGTTATTTTCTTTGTGTTTCAACAATGAACACGAAAGGACAGTACTTTTGAGAAGGAATAATATTGTGATATTGTGTATATTTGTTGCTATGTGTGATAAGTTTTGTTTTTAATACTGTTCTAATTTTTTGACAAATGATATGCCAGAAGAGGAGAAAATAATTTCAAGATAAGTGTCTAGATATATTAAGACATTTCATTTTACAGTACTTCACCTCAAGTTCCTAGATCATAGAACTATAATTTTACATGGGACATATATGATCTTATGTATTTCAATGATTTAAAATGTTAACTGTTTATATTTTTATTTCTTTTAAATTACAACACAGAGTGAACTAGTAAGTAAAAATCCCCAATGGATTTAGTATCTGAGTGACCAAATATTTTTGGAGTATGAAACAACACTTCAAAGTAATATATTTTCAGATAGAATGTCTTCTGGAAGAAAGGAGGTTTTTCTCAAGATGAGGAAATTTAAGTGTTCTTCACAGGTGACACTGATGATGAATGTAACCTCCTCCTGGAAGTAGAAGTCTAAAGTGGAATAACGTTGTTATGGAATCTGAAGAGAAACCTAATCTGGTACCCAGAAAAGAAGGAAAGCTGAATATCTGGCGCAATCTACAATTTCGAAAGTAGGAATGCAGGAAGCGAATATACAACAGTGGACGAAGAGAATGTTTTCTAGAAAGTGTAACTCCAGACTCAAAGAGCTGCGATTCTTCGGTTTCTCCCAGTGTAAAAAATGGTTCAAATGGCTCTGGGCACTATGGGACTTAACATCTATGGTCATCAGTCCCCTAGAACTTAGAACTTAAACCTATCTAAACTAAGGACATCACACACATCCATGCCCGAGGCAGGATTCGAACCTGCGACCGTAGCAGTCGCGCGGCTCCGAACTGAGCGCCTAGAACCGCTAGACCACCGCGGCCGGCTCCCAGTGTACTTCAAGACAAAATAGTTCACGGATCAACGGCTGGATGTCATTGTCAGGGCCCAATATTTCGGCAAACACTCTGCTATCACCAGGAACGCCGAAAAATTTCTTTTTTCCCCCAGTCTAACCTAGAATGAAATGGTGAGCTGCAAGAGGGCAATATCTTCACAGCCAAAAACCCTGGCTAGAGCGGCTGATGTTACTGTCTTATTTTTTACTGCATGAAGTTTGGCAGTCATCTTTAGGCATGCTGCACATAATGCAGATAACATCGCGTATTACAAGTAGAACGTCATGCGTGCTCCCTTAGCTCTGCAGTCTCTCGCAATGTTACAGAACCTACTTGGTAAAAAAAAAAATCGATTTTGCTATTACTTATAGCTTTATGTATCAGCTTTATGGTGAAGATCCCATCATTTCGGTAATGGCCTTATTACAGTGATGCCTCGCATTTAATTGACACCGCATGGAAGTCTAAAAGGTTGCAATATAAAATTGGGGTTGCTATGATTTGCGTTTGGTACATATTACATGGTAATTTGTTGCGTGTGAAATTTAGCTAACACATATAACTTTTCTCTAGACTTGGGAAGAGGTCTACCTCCTATCTCAAGAAAATGGATTTTATGTAGCGCTCGAGAAAATGGATTTTATGTAGCGCACTCAAACCTAATCGCGCACACCAGCGATAAAACCAGGATGAAATATTCGTGACGTTCATCATATCCCAAACGGTGTGAAATATCGATACAATATTTTGGCAACCGTTAGCATGCAAAAAGATGAGTATTAGGCATTATAGTTATTATACGAAACTTCATTATCCACCACGTTATTCAAGTAACTATAAATTTTTCAATGAAACACATTAATTTTTATAAGGCCCTCGATAGTTGGTGAAATGAAAATTCCTGTGGGTTTTGCAGCAACATGGCATGGCATGTTCTTTTATACTGAGAATGTGCTATTACAAGAACTGCTGACCTGTCCTTTTCCTCAGTTACTGACTAAAAACAAAAAACAAAAAAAAAAAACAGCTGTTTCAGGATCTTGGCGCAGTTGGTCAAAATTCAGTACTGATGACGATTCTCTGAGGAAGAAAATGTGTAAATAGCCAATAAATCTCTTCTTATTCCGCAATTTCAGTGGAATATTTTAACTCGGTATGTTTTTAATAATGAAGACCTAGTAGTAAAACGAAACCTTTATTTGCTACATTCAGAGATCAAAGACATATAAAAAAATTCACACCAAGCACCACATTATTTTGATCGTATTTTCACCTCAAAACATCTTTTGGTTCACCAAAGATATTGATGATTATTTTTTTCCATTGACGAGTAGTTAACACGCTTCTGCAAGTTGTCAAAGGGACCACAGCTTCAAAGCTACAAAATATATCATCTCAAGAAGAACTGTTCCAGAGCCAAAAAGGAGAATAGGTCTGTTCGTAAAAATGTGGTTAATTTCATTTATGGGCCGCAGGAAACTGCTGATCAAGATGAAAATAGATTATATCTGTCACATGTCAAAAGATATTTGAGATGAAGTAGATCATTGATGTTTAGAAAAAAATTCTGAGTTACAGAATTCTATTGAAAATGCCACAAAAACAGCGACTTATTTTGGACTGACTTGTTAACCTTCTGAATAATACCAAAATTTCTCTCGTGACATGTTACAACTTGCATCTTTTGCCAAAACACAGCAGAGCTTACGAAGATTCGCGAACATTCTAGTGTTGATGAAATTGGGACACAATCCTGAAACAGTGCAGTATTAAATTAGCAACTGAGAGGAAAACAGATTAGTAATTTACGACAGTATCCCAAACCGTTTATGAAGTATGAGGAACAATTTGAACATTTCATTCTCGCTTTACCACTGGCGCGCGTGCTCTGAATTGAATGCACTACATGAAATCTATTTTCTCGAGAGAAGAGATAAATGAAGATCTCCTCCTCCTCCTCCTCCTCCTCCTCCTGAGGAACCTCAGAAGAAAGCGGCCATTTCATTTATTCCTTTCTGTAGCGAATTATTCAGAAAGATAGGACGTATAAACAGCAAGTGGAGACTGTCTTCCGTCCGCCATGGCCTTGTGGGAACAATCCCAATACTTACCAGAAGTAATTTAGGTAAATCACAGAAAACCTAAATCAGGATGGCCGGATGAAGATTCGAGTCTCCACCCTCCTGAAAATAGATCTGTTCCTCGGAGAAACAGCTTATCAAACAACCACATTCTGCAACTGTAGAGGATTCACTAGCATTCCTTGGATATCACATGGTCTTAACGGCCACGACCATGTCGAAAAGCAGTATTAGTTACGCGTAAAATACAGTTAGAAAACCATTTAAGCCTGACTGGCAAGATGTCATCTAGGACCAAGACTCAGCTATTCTTATCTTAATGCGGTTCCTGAAACTTTTCGCTCAGGTAGCGGCATTGTATGTAAAGGCTGTTAGTGGCACCAAAGTTATGCGTCCAGACGCTCATGGGTGAGACAGCAACTGAAACAAAGTACAAAAGCAAAAGCAGAAATTCTTAACGCCGTTTTCAAATGTTCCTTTATAAAGGAATGCATCAATTTAATACTCGTACCACTGCAAAGATGAGTAAAAGAGATTACTAATGACAGTGACTTTGAGAAACAGCTGAAATCGTTAAAACTAAACAACGCTCCCGGGACAGGTGGAACCCGTATCAGATTCTATACCGAGTTTGTGACTGCGTTAACACTTCTTGGAACCATAATACACCGAAGATCTCTGGAATTGAAACTGTGCCCAGTGCTTTGAAGATAGCACAGGTCGCGCCAATCTACAAGAAGAACAAATGACCTCCTCCATGCCAACCAGCACATATTCCCATAACATCGAATCTGTGAAACCCAACTCTTACTTTTCTAACATGACATACTGAAAGCCAAGGATCAAAGACAGACAGATGCAGTTTTTCTTGGCATTCAAAGGGCATTTGACTCAGTAACACACATACGCTAATCATCGAAAGTACGCTTATATGGGGAACCAATAGAGATTTGTGACTACATTGAGAATTTCTTGGTTGGTAGAACACAATATGTTACCTTGGATGGAGAGTCACTGACAGATCTAGAGTAACTCCGGAGTGTGCCGGCCGAAGTGGCCGTGCGGTTCTAGGCGCTGCAGTCTGGAACCGCGAGACCGCTACGGTCGCAGGTTAGAATCCTGCCTCGGGCATGGATGTGTGTGATGTCCTTAGGTTAGTTAGGTTTAACTAGTTCTAAGTTCTAGGGGACTGATGACCTCAGTCCCATAGTGCTCAGAGCCATTTGGACCATTTTTTGTAAAGTCGCCAGGCAAAATAATAATAATAATTATTATTATGAGCCAGCTCAGGGCTCACGCACAGATGAATCGTCAAGCCTTTATAGATGGTGCAGCGATCGAGTCACCTGCTCAACCGCACGCGCTCTTCCTCTAAGTGAGCATAAGGCAGCTGCAATCAGGGAGACATTTATGTTTCAAACCAACATTGTACGTAAACATGGCAAATGCAGCGACGTGACAATGGCAAAAAGGGGCAATCGTGTTTGGCCGCGCCCGTGGCCATACAACGTGTGAAGATGCGGAGTCTTCCACATGTCTACAAGCAGTGGTGTAACACACGTGGCCACAGAAAACCAAGTCAGAATTACGGTCTGAAAGAGATCCTGATTGACCACTATGGGACTTAACACCTTAGGTCATCAGTCCCCTAGAACTCAGAAATACTTAAACCTAACTAACCTAAGGACATCACACACATCCATGCCCGAGGCAGGATTCGAACCTGCGACCGTAGCGGTCGCGCAGTTCCAGACTGAAGCGCCTAGAACCGTTCGGCCACAGCGGCCGGCAATGAAGGTCCATCCCAACCTGTTAGCGGGATAACATTGCGACGGGAACTGCACGAAATGAACATCGGAGTCTGTCACCTCAAGAGAAGCTATTGCTCACACAGGCACAAAAGACGAGAACAGCAAAGTTCATCGGGCTGGAAGAATATGCGAGTGGTTTACTGAACACACTCCATCACTTTCGAATCTCAACTGGCCTGAAAAATTATCTGACTTGAACCCCATAGGAAATCTGTGGAACGTGTCGGAACAGCGGGTAAAATGCCGACATTAGCAATCCCGCAGTTTTGTGGAACTGTACGACAAATCCTCAGCGAGTGGCTTAACATGGATGCGATGTTCACGTACAACGTTGTGGGCACACTTCCTAACCGGATCCAGGGTTGTCAAGTCCAGGGGCTGGATTATATTACGCTTGTAATAATTTCATATGGGTGACTGATTTTTCGTCCGGTGAGCTTATAAACACCGACATATAGGAAAGAGATTAGTGTGGCAGTCTCGTCTTCCGAAGTGCGTGCGGCAAATGCGGAAACGTGAACTATGGAGACTTTAGTACTAAATGCGTTCAACAGGACCAATGTCGTGTTATTCTTTTCGCAGCATGTCTGCCCAAAACCACCACTGTGGAATGGTGACTCGACGCGTCTACGTGTTGGTCGTATTCGACTCAAGACACCGATAGATCTCCGACTTTAGCCTCAACTGGAAGACAAGTGCGAGATATTCGATGATGATGATTGATTTGTGGGGCGCTCTGCGCGGTTATCAGCGCCCATACAAATTCCCAACCTTTGCTCAGCCCAATCTCGCCACATTCATGAATGAAACACCCAGTCATCTCAAGGCAGGTGAAAATCCCTGACCCCGCCGGGAATCGAACCCGGGACCCCATGCTCGGGAAGCGAGAACGCGACCGCGAGACCACGAACTGCGGACACTAGATATTCAGTGTACCCGCCCTGTAGTCCTGACGCCATTATCACGCCTTCTGTCCGTTCAAAAAGGCCATGTGGGATCGACGATTCATGTCGGTCGAGGATATACAGCAGGCAGCTACGGACTACTACACGCAGCAGGACACATGTTTTACCAACAGGTGGGTATCTTCAACCTAGTGGGTCGATGGGGTGATTGATTCATTCCTCACGGCGCTTTGACTGATTGGCATACAGATTCTCGACTGTTTGGCCTTCGAACGGAAACTTTTCGATCGCCCCTTCTATTATGAAGTACGGACAGTGAGAAAAGCTGCGATGATGTTCAGTCAGACCTTGATAAGATTTTTAAGTGGTGCCAAGATTGGCAAAATGCGTTAATTGTTATACAGTTAGTTGAGTGTAGCAATCTGTACGGATATGTAATGCAACCATCCCACAGTCTCAGCCGTAGGTAAATAAGGTGACTGCTGGAACACTAAGGGAATGCAAACACTACAAAGGAAGCTGCATACAAAACACTCGTGCGACCCATTCAGGAATACTGCTGAAGAGTATGGGACCCATACGAAACAGGACTGTCAGGGAATGTTGGACAATTCCGTGAAAACCTACTTAGAAAGTTTCTACAACCAACTTTAAACCACGGATCTAGGAATACATCACGACGCCCTACGTATTGCCGCTACGTTCATTTAAGCAGTCATTCTTCCCGCGCTCCATACGCCAATGGAATGGGAGAAAGCCCTAACAGGTGGTACCGTGGGGCGTACTCTGGTACCTTCTGCCACGTACTTCACAGTACTGCACTGTAACATTAAGTTGATCCTTAGTGAAACAAGAACAAACATCTTTCAAAAACTCATGTACTAAATTGCTGAAGATTTGAAACAAGAAAATTTCAACAAAACATGCAACCACTCAGAAACAAAACACATTCTTGTTTATTACCGATGTACCGTGAGAGGAAACAGGAAAAGCTATTATGGCATCAATCAGTAGCGAGACTAAATTCTTCGGTCTATGGATCCAAAGTAATATGAATCATGACAGGTATGCGGCAGATCTTAACTCAGATTTGAGTAACGGTTGTTATGCCTTAAGAGCCGTTGAAAGCAGCGCAAATGAGCAGATTAGCATGAGTACATAGGCTACTGTGCATATTTTCCTTACCTCAAACACCGAATCGTATTTTGAAGTGACATTAACGCAGCGCTGAGAACTTTCGAAACACAAAAGTGCTAAAATCATTGCTGGGAGGTGCACTTCAGATATTTGTTTAAAAAATTTACAATTCCATCAGTACCTCAGCTGTACCACAAATACTAAGCATAAAAATACGAAACCTACGCCGTGGCCGAGCGGTTCTAGGCGCTTCAGTCCGACCCCGCGCGATCGCTACGGTCGCAGGTTCGAATCCTGCCTTGGGCATGGATGTGTGTGATGTTCTTGGGTTAGTTAGGTTTAAGTAGTTCTGAGTTCTAGGGGACTGATAACCTCAGACGTTAAGTCCCATAGTGCTCAGAGCCATTTGAACGAGACCTACAGTACGGCATCCATACAAGAAGTTAATATTTGAATAGCACATTAGACAACACATGTACGTTTTAAATATTCATTTATAAAATACGCGCACAGTAGACCGTCCACAGATAACGGCTAACAATATACGAGGGTAAGTCAATTATTATCCCAATTTAGTTATATATTTTCGTTTATTTCGTTAGTACTGTCGTTTTACGTTTATGAAGCATGCTTTGTTTATTTGTTGTTATATCTTTTTCAATTTTGAAGCCGCTAGGTTAGTTTCGTTATCGCTGCCGTGCTGTTAATCATAGATGCTCCGCTGTGTATTTGCACCGAAGAAGAGCAACGTTCAGTGATACGTTTTTTGTGGTCGGAAGTCGTATCAGGGGCCGAAATTCATCGAAGACTTTCGGTACAGTACAGGAACAGTGTTTAGCCACAACGGAATGTCTACGAATGGACTAAAAAATTCCGAAATGGTCGCACAAGTGTTGCGCACGATGAAGGAACCGGACGACCGTTTACCGCCACAAATGAAGAAACCATTGAGCGTTCACGTGAAATGATTCTCTTAGACAGACGATTAACTATTGACGAAGTAGCACATCGTCTGCAAATTAGTCACGGTTCTGCCTTCGAAATCATCCACAACAGACTTGGGTTTCATAAAGTTTGTGCAAGATGGATCACAAAAGAACTCACACACTTGCATAAACAAACGCTCTTGGACATCTGCAAAAAAAAAAAAAAAAAAGAAAACGTTTGGATCGCTATGGTAACGAAGGGGACAACTTCTTAGACAGGATAATTAATGGGGACGAAACATGGATCCATCATTAAGAGCCGGAGAGTGAACGACAGAATATGGAATGGAAACATCCAAATTCGCTCTGCGAGAAAAAGTTCAAAACCCAACCGTCCGCAGGAAAAATGCTACGGTTTTTTGAGACGCACAAGGTCCAGTACTGGAACACTAAGGGGAAAGGGGCACGACAATAAACGCTGTACGTTACAGTGAGATGCTTACTGCCAGGCTAAAGCCTGCAATTAGAAGCAAGCGCCGAGGATTGCTGTCAAAAGGTGTTTTGTTGCACGACAATGCCCGTCCGCATACTGCTGCCCATACTGCTGAAACGCTCCAGAAACTCAAATTTGAAGCACTGGATCATCCTCCATACAGTCCCGATTTTGCCCCTTCTGACTCTCACTTGTTTGGTCCACTCAAACCGGCATTAAGGGGCTGCCTCGGACGAAGCAGTGAAAGAAGCGGTGCATTCCTGGCTCGCAGCTCAACCGAGAACCTTCTTTTATGAGGGCATTAGGAAGCTTGTACAACGATGGACCAAGTGCGTTGAAACGCAAGGAGACTATGTCGAAAAATGATGTTCTTGTAAGTTTCCTATTTGATTACAATAAAATTTTATAACTACTTTGCGGATAACTGACTTATCCTCGTACATTCAGCAAAAAGATACAGTACCACAGTTAACCTAACACTAAGTAGTGGACAGTCAGGCAGCCATAAAAATATTAAAAACATTTGACAACGGATCGAGTTCCCTTAAAAAAAGTTAAGTGTAGTAAGTAGTAATAAACTTACTTCGAGGCTAAAAGAAATGGGAGCAGGTGGAGGAACCAAAACAACGGCTGCTAGAATGCCACTGTACTCGCACTGTTTGGTCGCTAAGCTTGTCTATGGACAGTGGACAAGCAGGAAACATTGTCAAGGCTAAGTATTCACACAGGGCTCACGAAAAAGTTTGAAAACAATGTATGTATGTTTTTCAACAAAGTGTCTCAACTGCAGTTCATGTATAAAGTAAATACATTACGTATTAAAACATTCATGCAAATGGTCGGCTTGTAGCCATTAAGACAACTTATTGTTTTTACACGATCCATCTATCTTGAAAATAACTAATGCAAGCGCGATTTTTCTGCTAGCAGTGCAATTTAGGTGTATCTGTCACCAAAACTATTTACACTCTGCTGTAAACATACATTACAACAGCACCAAACACGCCCAAAAATTAGCTATTGAAGTGGACAATGCAATACATTTGACAGCTGCAAAACCACGTCTTTTTTTGTACTGACCTGCAGGTCTACCGCATAGCAATCGGTACACATTGGTGACACTACTTCTGTATGACGCTGTTATCTGAGCAAATTACGAGGGGATATTAAAATCAAGATAGTGCTTATCTGTATCGTGTGACGCAGCTGTACGATCGCAGCTCCAATAGCAGGCCTCCACGGACGAAAGAACGTGCAACCTTATTTCAGTGTTAAGTTAGCCCGATGCGTGTTTATGCGATTATAAATTGCAAACTCGCGTTACGTGCACTATACAAGCATATCATCCACGAGATACTAACAAATATTTTTCAGTTTTTAATTGCTACTAAAGAAACTCAGCACGATATAAAGACCAGGAAAAATCGTTATTTTCAGAGTAGTTAGATAACATTAGCCGATGTTTGTTTTTCACGTAGCTAAACATCAGAAGATGATTTATGAATGTTTACTGCATTTATTTAATACCATATTAAATCATGAGTGCTACTTTATAATAGTCGTTACGTTGCTATGCTATTTCCGCATCTGAAAACTGGAATACTCCTGCGCGAGTCAAGTCTCCTCTGTGGATTTTTGTACTGCGACAGTAAACACAGAAACAACTAATAGTTCGAGAACAAGGATTAATAATGGGGAAAAATTATTGCTATCTCCAACAGTGTCCGCCCATGGAACGATGTTATGGTATGTCTACGAGAGAGAATAAGGCAACTGTCAGACGAGAACTCTTTCTACGCCAATAATTTCGAGCGTCAATGTCTGCCCTTTTCTCACTTTATTTAGGGAAGCGAGGGCTTAATATTAGTACTGAAGATCGATGGACTACAATGACGGAACAGAATATTTGCTGTGGCATGCATTTCTAAAGCTGTTTATTGGTATTCGCCAAGGGCGATTTTGCGGAAACCCTAAATCTGGATGGCAAGATGGATTGTTTAACCTTCTTCCTTCTAAATGCGAGCTCATTATGCTAATCTATGCACCTCTTGCTGGGTTCATAGTGCTTGGGACGCACGGCGGAAAAAGGCCACATTAAAGCTGGCAGTTACTTTTCCAATTCCAGCTACAGTGCGATCGATAGAAAGTTAACTAAGTTCTCCTTACGTTGTATTCACGCTGTTTTCTAAGTATTACAAGAACGTCATACTCCTACCTCAGCTCTGACCTATTCTGACCAGGTAAAAAACCATGCGTGTAGAACCAGCGAGAGCTCCTCATTATCCTTTTTCATTGAATTAACGACACGCTGTGGTAATATGTAACCACAATTTCAGCCTTTATGAAACCTATGCGCATGTTATCTGGTATGAGTCGCTTATTACAGTAACAATAATCAGTCGACGACTGCACTGCACAACACTTGCATAGCACACAACATACTCCTAACGGAAAGAAACAACATAATTTGAGTGCTAACATTGAAGACGATCATTATAGTCATAGCAGTAAAATACTCAAAGAAATTAACTGTTTCATTCCCTGGGTACCTAAACTGTAGTTTTAGTACTGATATTTGCTATGGGATAAGTTGCAAGACGAGGATGAACAGCGTATTCAGACCATTAGCCACAGTATTTCCACGCTGCCTTTACCCAGTATCCATTTAGATTCATTTGGAAACTCTGGTGACAAATTTACATTTTGAGTAAAACAAAAAAGTCATCTCATTCCAGGAGAAACCTTCGTCAGAATATAGGGGTCATCAACTGGTGAAGAGTTTGCACCGCTCATTTATCTCTGAAAGCAATCAATTCTAAATAAAACATCAGCATCAGGAACATACATGATGAAATTACCCCACAGAACGCCGAAACACAAAATGCATTTTTCAGCGAGAAATTCGAAAACGCTGCCCTGCTGCAACACGTAGATATCTTTCGAATATTAGATAGCTGCTGGATGTTTATTAGCAACAACTGAGCGACTAGTAACGCCCCCACTACCTATTCATTAAAGAATCTAACGCCTCTGCATAAAACAGCTATCACTATCAAACACTCGATGTGTAGAGCGTGCGTAATTTGCGTTCTTTTTCAAGAAAAGCTAGTTTTTCACGCATCTCAATGTCGCTCAGTTATATAATTTTGCTAGCGCATTCAGTGGTATACGTGGATACTTTTCGCAAACTGCGTTGCAAACAGAGACAGCAGTAAAGAAGTAATGAATTAAATCGTCATGCTTGATACTTTTTTACTGCTCGAGCAGTACGGGGCGTCTGCGAGAAAAAAGTTTCGAAAAGGTTTGAAATTATCTATACAGTTTGCTGCAAGTCGGTAAGTGCTCTCATTCTCAAATTTGCGCGCCTGGAGTCACGCTGCGGCAAGACGGGCCATAGCAAACACTCGCAGTCGAGTAGGTCGCCTCAGCATTTCCCTTGTTTTATATGCACAAGTCCTTTTCCCTCTTAGAAGAATGTGGAATGAAGACTAACAAGAAGAAAACGAAAAGCATGGTAATTGGAGGAAAGGGGAGAAAATGCCGTATGAAAATATGGGGAGACGAAATAGAGCAAATGAATAACTTCAATTACTTGGGAAGTGTAATAATGGATGATATGTATTGCTCAACAGAAATTAAGAAAAGAATTGCAATGGCAAAAAAAAAGGATTCAAAAGGAAACAGAAATTACTTGCGGACCACTAAACAAAGCTCTGAGGAAAATACTTGCAAATGTTTCATCTGGAGCGCTGCACTGTGTGGTGCGGAGGCCTGGACATTTAGGAAGGAAGATGGAAAAAGATTGGAGGCACTAGAGATGTGAATATGGAGAATAATGGAAAAAGTGAAATGGGAAGACCTAATAAGGAATGAAGAAGTATTAACAAGAGTTGGAGAAGAAAGAAACATGCTGAAAGTCATCAGGAAGAGAAAACGGAACTGGATTGGACATTGTTTGAGGAGGGACTGTTTACTGAAGGAAGGAATAGAAGGAATGATGGAGGGGGAAAAGGGGAAGAGGAATAAGAAGGTATCAAATGCTGGGCAATATCAAAGAAGACAAATATTCAGAAATGAAAGAACTGGCTACGGACAGACGAAAAAACTGGAAGAGGCTTAACCCATGACAAGACCTGCCGTAAGGCAGAATACCATACTACTTCTACTTTTCCCTCTTAATGTTGTGATGGTTCCGTCTCCTTTTTGCTGTTACTTCCCGCTTCTCAACTTCAAACGACCCACCAATCTCATGTCTGTCTCGTACCGCGCCTGCGCTTGGGTCGTGTGAGGCTTCAGTAGTCACGTCTTTTAGTAACTATTTACACCGTTTCCCCATTTTTGTTCGCGGTCGCGCTACACGGAATAATAATAATAATAATAATAATAATGTGTGACGAGGGCCTCCTGTCGGGTAGACCGCTCGCCTGGTGCAAGTCTTTCGCTTTGTCGCCACTTCGGCGACTTGCGCGTCGATGGGGATGGAATGATGATGACTAGGACAACACAACACCCGAGCGGAGAGTATCTCCGATCCAGCCGGGAATCGAACACGGGCCCTTACGATTGACAGTCTGTCGCGCTGACCACTAAGCTAACGGGGGAGGACGGAGAAAGGTTGTTATGGAATTTTTGTAAGTAATTCCACGCAATATATGAGTCTCCCCTCCCTAAGATTTTTATTGCATTTTACATTGTTCATTATTTTCGTAACCTTTGGTGCCCGATCGTGATGTTCGTTTTTTAGGATTTTTTTCAGGTCCCTTTTACCCTTTTGACATGGAATCTTCGGTCCTACGACAACACTGGGGTGAGGGTGACCTCAGATGATTAAGTTATTTTATTTGTAAATACGTCCTGTTCTGTCCTTTAATTTGTTGCAATTTAGAAATTTTAGGCGCATACTTCCTTATCCCATATTTCAGACTTGATCGATTCCCACTTATGTAGAGCAGCAAATTTTTATTATTACAGTTTACACCAGATGATGTAACTTCAAGTGTATACAATTAAAGATTGTGGATTAAACAACTGTTCTACGGTTTCTTCATTTTTCAAAATGGACTTGCATAGTTGCGGCTGCCCCATACGAACAACTCTTTTACAGACTGCACGACAGCGGCAACATATACGGAAAATAACGTGGGAACAATAACACATCATTGCGTGACAGCAGTATTGATATGGAATGGCTCACCAACAGAGTCGTTCGCAATGACAGCTGTTGTCATACCTGTGTACAGCAATTTCAAGATGAAAATAAATTTCTGCGATTAAAATTTTCACCAAAGCTGTACAGTTAACCCAGTCAAATCCTTTAGTGGGATTCCTGCACTACCTGAAGCAGACGAGCTGTGAAAAGCATATCTAGGGTTTATCTATGCGGCCTGAAGCCGCACTGGCTCTATTAGTAATTCGTCCACTAAGCGTGTAGCACGATTTGCGAGAGTTCGAGTGATAGCTTACCCAAACTAGACAGCACCGATATTCCGCGAAGACTACTGTAGTCTCTGCAACATCCTTTCTGAAATATGGGAATCACTCGACTATTTCTGAAATCAGCATGAAGTTTTTTCCGTGTTCCGGATTTCAACAGTCCGTTCGTGTATGTGGTTTATTACCTTTTTTGAAATATTCCACTGGTGTATCATTAGGACCTGTGTTCTTGTGTTGCTCTGCTTGATCGACAGCACGCTTAACTTCGTCCAGTGTTGGTGGGGGTTTGCCCAAGTTATCCTTTGTTGGGTGCTTGTTCTATTATGTAGAACACCCGTTCATCAATAACTGGTTGCTAATACAGAAGCTTTTCAATATGTTTCTCTTACTTATTCATGATGGAACACTGATCTTTTAGAAGTGTACTCTTGTCACTGGACCAAATTGGATTTCTACCAAAGGTTGTTGGAGCGTAAATCTCTTTTGTGACTTGGAAGAACTGTCTCATATCTTTGTGTGCAAGTTATCTGAACTCTTTAGCTCTTGTTATCCACCATGCATTCTTCAGCGCACATGTAGTTCTTTTTACTTTAAAGATATACATCGCCGGCCGTGGTGGCCAAGCGGTTAAAGGCGCTACAGTCTGGAACCGCGCGACCGCTACGGTCGCAGGTTCGAATCCTGCCTCGGGCATGGATGTTTGTGATGTCCTTAGGTTAGTTAGGTTTAAGTAGTTCTAAGTTCTAGGGGACTGATGACCTTAGAAGTTAAGTCCCATAGTGCTCAGAGCCATTTGATTTGATATACATCATACACTCTGTAGCCTCATTACTTGGATTGTGTTGAACGCTTACTGTCAGATTACGCCTATTAATGATTAGATCATGGCATGAAATATTAAGTTCCAAATTTTTTGTTGCCCTAGAAGGCATCCTGCAACTGTGCCCGCTTTAGCCGTTTAGTCATAAAGAGAGAACACTTGTTCGTTGCTGCAGTTTGTATCGTCCACAGCATGGGAGTTTGTTTAGCGATGCACTATAAATAAGCGGCGAAACGAAGAAACACTTCATGTTTGTCCACGCGATGCTACTCACAATCCAATGCGATAGTTATCGGTATTCCTGGAAAACACTGTAGAATTCTATACACAAATGGCTGTAGCGTTTCAGGATAACAAAACTGAAAAATTAAAACGGAGACTGTGTATTATGCCTTGGGCATTGGAAAGTTAATAAATGAGCAGCAGGGATAAGATCACTTCTGACACATGCTTCTGTGGCTCTCTGTGTGACTGTCAGTCACGTAATTCAGTTAAGAATTATTATTTTATAATGTTTCAGATTAATGTGTCGTATACAGCGGCTACATGCAGACTTACTGTGCACTGGTAACATGGTGAAATAAGACCTCTGCGTTTTCTACGACGTTACTGGCTTGTTTTCCTCACGTAACCTGTGGCTGTACCAACTATGGCAAACGCGCTTCGGCTGCAGAGTGAAGGCGCATCTACTACGCACAGTTACCAATAATGGTATGAGCTATTGCACGAAAGGAGACGAGTTTACTGCATAAAGAATATATCTTGAAATTGGTGTGCACAAGCGTCACCAGTTTAAAAAAGAAATACTAGTAATACAAGTTACACTTAATGTTAGAGAGAGAGAGAGAGAGAGAGAGAGAGAGAGAGAGAGAGGGCGGGGGTGGGGGGGGGGGGGGAGAATTAGTGACCACAAGGTGGTTGTAGCGAGACTGACTACCATAATATCCAAACCAATCAAAAATAAACGCTAGGTGTACCTATTTCAAGAAGCAGATAAAAATTAGCTTGAAGCCTTCCTAACAGACATTCTCCACTCCTTCCAATCTGAAGGTGTAAGCGCAGACCAGATGTGGTTTGGATCAAACAAATAGTACTGACAGCAATTTAGAGATATGTACCAAATAAATTACTACGAGATGATGCTGATCCCCAATGATATACAAAACGGTCAGAACACTGTTGCAGAAGCAACGGAAAACACAGACCAGATTTGAGTGTAAGTGAAGTTTTACAGGAGCTCAAAAATTAGTGCAAACTTTAATGCCAGAGGGTTTTAACAGTTTCCGCAACGAAAATATGTCTCGAAATCTGGCAGAAAACCCAAAGAGATTCAGATCTTATGTAAAGTACATCAGCCGCAAGACACAATCAACACCTTCATTGGAGGATAGCAATGATAATGTTACCGATATTTATAGTGTCCCTATGATTCTGCAAATAACATCTCAAAAATAAATTGTAATTAAAGATTACATGAATTCGTATTTCGTTACTTGCATTTTGACTTTCAACAAGACTGCATCAAAATAGATTCCATTGTACACAGCCAACTATGGTCGCCAGTATTTTGCTAAACTTTGCGTGTGTGCTTTGCTGCCAACCACTGCAATAAGAGAGAACCTTTTACGAATGTAAACCACATTTGTTTTTCTACAGAAATTTTATAACAACCACGTAATTGTAAAGATGCGCCGTTTATATCGTGTGAAAGATGTCAAGAAAGTTACGTCTCCCACTGTTTTTACGGAATCACTCCCACAAGTGTAAATCATCAACTGTAAAATAACGAAAGTATCTAATTTATATACGAAATTCTCGTGTATGCGTTACGACCCCCTTAAGGAATTTTATTTGCAATCCAAAAATTTTCTTTGCCCTCCCTTTTCACGTCCTTTAAGGAACTGTTAGTTAAGACAATATATTGAGCATTAGTCTGGTTTATTTACAGTTGACGTAAAAATTGAAAATAAGGAAATATATATTTCTAAATGCCTTATCATCTGTAGCTCCCACTTCTGTCACTTTCTTCTGCCGGCCGAGCGGTTCTAGGCGCTACAGTCTGGAACAGCGCGACCGCTACGGTCGCAGGTAGTTAGGTTTAAGTAGTTCTAAGTTCTAGTGGGCTGATGACCTCAGAAGTTAAGTCCCATAGTGCTCAGAGCCATTTGATTTGAACTTTCTTCTCTGGCCGAGCCCACATATACCAGTGCTGACGAGTAGGCGCGGACCCACCTGAGAACCGTGGGCCTCAAGAATAATTGAGTTTAACGACTACTGCCTTAAATAAATGCTTCCACGGTCCGTTTTCTTATTTCCAAACTGATGGCATCGCAGCTGAGTCAGTTCTTACCCAAATGTATTTTGGCCTGCTTTATTCAAGAGGACTGGAGAAAAAAAAAAAAAAAAAAAAAAAAAAAAAAAAAAAAAAAAAAAAAAAAAAAAAACCTGAGGAATTGTCGGCAGCCAGGATTTTCAAATGTATGTGAATTCCTAAGGGACCAAACTGCTTAGGCCATCGGTCACTAGACTTACACACTACTTAAACCAACTTACGCTAAGAACGACACAGACATCCCTGCCCGAGGGAGGACTCGAACGTCCGGCAGAGGGGCCGTGCAGTCCGTGCATGACGCCTCAAACCACGCGGCCACTCCGTGCGGCGCCAGTCATACTAATTACATCACTGCACGGAGCAGATTGCGGTTTTGGGATTTAACATCTGGCACCTTAACCTTCCCCGAGTTAATATTGGAATCTCTGCGTGAGCAACCCGAGGCTGTGTCGGTGTACGATTTAACGGAAAACCGAGTTTCGGAGTCTGTGCAAGCTTAGTGTTACAAAGCGTCCGGCAACGACTTACCTGAGAGCCCGGAGCCGGCCGGGAGTCACGGCTGTCTGCGTCGGCGTAGTCGTCGGCGCTGTCGCCGTCGCCGTCTCCGGAGGCAGAGCCGGAGGCGGCAGAGGCGGAGGCGGCGGACGCGGCGGGCGACGTGGGCGGCGACTCGGGAGGCTGCGCGGGCTGGGGGTGGGCGCCGGCGCCGCCCTCCTCCAGCCGCAGCGAGTGCGCGCGCGACCGGCAGTGCTTGTACAGGTTGGAGCGCGTCTTGAAGGCGAAGCCGCACGGTCGGCAGGGGAACGGCCGCTCGCCCGTGTGCGCGCGCACGTGCTTCTGCAGCACGCTGGGCTTGGCGCACGCCAGCCGGCAGTAGGGGCACGCGTACCGGCCCGCCGCCTCTTCCGCCGCCTGCCCCTGTCCCTGCCCCTGCACGTGGCCGTCCAACTCCTCGGCCGCCTCCGCCGCCTTCTTGAACTTCTTGTGCAGGTAGCGCACTTCCTGCTGCTGTGGCGACTTGTCCCTCTGCGCTGGGGACACGGCCTCGTGGCTGCCGTTAGGTGCCCGGGGTTCCGCGACCACAGCCTCCGCTGTAACATGCATCAACTCCTCATCCAACTACCGTTAACATCTGCAAGTCATCTTATGGCGGGCATCGGATAGTAGCTCTAGTACAACTATCTCATCCGATCTTTCCCATTCGCGAATGTTGCATGAGAAGAATGACCTCTCCGCCACACACAACGCCTTTCTTGTAGGGTCTGTCACTGGTGTTTGCCTAGCATCTCAGGAACGCTCTCGCATTTACTAAACGACCTGACGAAACACGCCGCACTTCCCTGAATCCCCCGCCCCCATCCACTAACTGATGATCAATACTACAAAATGTGTCACACGAGAGGTTTGTAAGCCACCTTCAAGATTCTTCCATTGAATTTCAGCTTGACATTTGCTAGCCGGCCGCGGTGGCCGAGCCGCTCTAGGCGCTTCAGTCCGGAACCGCGCGACTGCTACGGTCGCAGGTTCGAATCCTGCCTCGGGCATGGATGTGTGTGATGTCCTTAGGTTAGTTAGGTTTAAGTAGTTCTAAGTTCTAGGGGACTGATGACCACAGATGTTAAGTCCCATAGTGCTCAGAGCCATTTGAACCATTTTTGAACACTTCATTTGGGCTACTTCCGGAAATACGTTTACATCTATCGCTTTTGTTCCGTTAAGAACAACACGTTGAATTTTTGTTCTAACAAAATCTTCAGTCCAACTGAAAATCTTGCTCGATATTCGGTAAGCACGTATTTTCATCACAACACAACAGCACGGAAATGTATCGAATGCCTTCGGAAAGCCCACGGCAGTCGAATTCATGGACGGAAAGAGCGAGCTTTGTTTTACGAGATTTGTGTTTATGGTATCCATTTTGACTTCTATAGAAGTGATTTTTGTTCTTCAACGTCATAATGCGTCAATAAAAAACATGTTCCATAGTTTTACTATAGATTGACGTCAGCGATATATGTCTATAATTATCTGCATCTACATCTACATCTACATCTACATTGATACTCCGCAAGCCACCCAACGGTGTGTGGCGGAGGGCACTTTACGTGCCACTGTCATTACCTCCCTTTCCTGTTCCAGTCGCGTATGGTTCGCGGGAAGAACGACTGTCTGAAAGCCTCCGTGCGCGCTCTAATCTCTCTAATTTTACATTCGTGATCTCCTCGGGAAGTATAAGTAGGGGGAAGCAATATATTCGATACCTCATCCAGAAACGCACCCTCTCGAAACCTGGCGAGCAAGCTACACCGCGATGCAGAGCGCCTCTCTTGCAGAGTCTGCCACTTGAGTTTATTAAACATCTCCGTAACGCTATCACGGTTACCAAATAACCCAGTGACGAAACGCGCCGCTCTTCTTTGGATCTTCTCTATCTCCTCCGTCAACCCGACCTGGTACGGATCCCACACTGACGAGCAATACTCAAGTATAGGTCGAACGAGTGTTTTGTAAGCCACCTCCTTTGTTGATGGACTACATTTTCTAAGCACTCTCCCAATGAATCTCAACCTGGTACCCGCCTTACCAACAATTAGTTTTATATGATCATTCCACTTCAAATCGTTCCGTACGCATACTCCCAGATATTTTACAGAAGTAACTGCTACCAGTGTTTGTTCCGCTATCATATAATCATACAATAAAGGATCCTTCTTTCTATGTATTCGCAATACATTACATTTGTCTATGTTAAGGGTCAGTTGCCACTCCCTGCACCAAGTGCCTATCCGCTGCAGATCTTCCTGTATTTCGCTACAATTTTCTAATGCAGCAACTTCTCTGTATACTACAGCATCATCCGCGAAAAGCCGCATGGAACTTCCGACACTATCTACTAAGTCATTTATATATATTGTGAAAAGCAATGGTCCCATAACACTCCCCTGTGGCACGCCAGAGGTTACTTTAACGTCTGTAGACGTCTCTCCATTGATAACAACATGCTGTGTTCTGTTTGCTAAAAACTCTTCAATCCAGCCACACAGCTGGTCTGATATTCCGTAGGCTCTTACTTTGTTTATCAGGCGACAGTGCGGAACTGTATCGAACGCCTTCCGGAAGTCAAGAAAAATAGCATCTACCTGGGAGCCTGTATCTAATATTTTCTGGGTCTCATGAACAAATAATGTGAGTTGGGTCTCACACGATCGCTGTTTCCGGAATCCATGTTGATTCCTACATAGTAGATTCTGGGTTTCCAGAAATGACATGATACGCGAGCAAAAAACATGTTCTAAAATTCTACAAGAGATCGACGTAAGAGATATAGGTCTATAGTTTTGCGCATCTGCTCGACGACCCTTCTTGAAGACTGGGACTATCTGTGCTCTTTTCCGGCGACACTAATTTTACACAAGAATTATGAGAGCCCTTTTCCAATCGCTTGGTCTGGTACGCTCCAGCGACCTACAATATGCTGCTGCTGCTAGGGGGTGGGGGTGGGGGGGGGAGAGTTTTTTCGCGTAATCCCTATACAAGACGATTCCGTCATGATGATATAAACTTTAAGGGATGATGGGAAATGGTAAATGTGTCAGTTTGAGGTAAGCACCCTGGCATGAAAACAAAATAGTCGAACGTTATACGCTCAAGTCGTTCTCATCCTTCCAACAGTGTACTACTCTAACTGTTAAGCTCTTCTCTTTCCAAATTTGGAGAAGGGATAATATGGACCAAGACAAGAATAAAATAAGAACTACATGCACTTTTTTCAGTAGAATGTGTGTGTTTCAGTAGAAGATGAACGCTCATACCTCTCAAGGTATGCACTTTAGAGCCCATGTATACTGGACATTTTTTTCTTGTTTTGGTCCATGCTACCCTCTCCCAAAATATGGAAAGCAAAGAGCTCACACTAGAAGAGATTCATTGTCAGAGGTATCAGAAAGATTTCGCTTGTAACTTTCGACTCGGCCGTTTCCGAACCATCTCCGACACTTTAATGCTTCTCCACGACCCCCTGAAAATCTGTAACATCATCACGGAATCAGCCTGAAGAATCTCTCAGATATGAATTTAAACTGCTGGGGCGCATCAAAATCTAAAGCTGTGTAGGGTCACGTTTCCTCTCGGTATACGCTGATCTCAGCACTTCGCATTACAGTCCAATGACGTTCTGGTTATAAAGGCACTGTGGTTTGTTAAAACAATTCCTGTAACGAAAATTTCGATGCTGACAGACTATGTGTTTACTGAAAGCCAGTGATCAGATAAAGACACAGTACTACCTCATCACAAGAATAGCAGAGGACCCTACATAATGTAGAAAAGACAATATAATTAGTTTTTGTTCAAAAGCATTGTGGAACAAATGACTGAGGGTTGTTCAGCTAAAGAAAAAACAAATTGTATTGTCGATTCGTTATGACTCATGTTGACATTTCCAAATATTTTATAGCTACCAACCATTGAGAGTTGGGTATGAGCGGCAAGAACTATGAAACAAAAATTCGATGCAGAAGAACACTGCGTAGGCTTGCTATCTACAAGCTGAATCAAGTCCTTGTTCGAAAATTGTGAATTTCTGACGACAAATCAGCAAGGTTACAAGAAAGTGAGCAGGTCATCGGTGGTTCGTACAGAAAAAGCAAGAAATAAACGTCGTACAGTGAAGGAGATAATGTGCTCATCGCTGCGTCTTGTTCTGATACAGAAAGTGCAAAGTTGGAAGGCGCAAACTTCACGACGCAACTGAGAAGGTCACACGTCCAGTTACGACAAAACATCTGCTCGCTCTTCATACAAAACGAGCCTTAAGTTCTTAGAGCCTTAGAGGACACCGTTCTTACAGTAATTAGTGAATTATTTGGAGAAGTGACATATTATACGAATTAATGTGTAGGTAAATCTAAGGCGTTAATTTCTTGTGAAACCTCATCCTGTGAAGTTTTGTGAGTCTATTGAAATATACCTTACGGTTTGTTGCTTGTTAAAGCTAGCTCAGTGAAAGACATTGGATTTATGACTAAATCTTAAAAATTTTATGTAATTCATTTGAAATGTAAGATGGTCGTTGTAACGTGCTAATACTTAATCAAGCAACGTTTAGCGTAACTACCGTCATATTGGGTCAAATTTTGTAAATATCGTTTCCAACAGCTCGTCCAGTCTCCGTTACGAAGTGGGTAGTTGCGATTACGATTAGGTGCAACATACTATTTGGGCACCTGCAGTGACCGGAGTTCAGCGGAACAATTAATTCACAGATTTAGTTTTAATTTGGAGAAGGGATTATCCTTTCTTTTGGGCGTGACATGGCATACGGCCGCGAATTGGGAACTTTAACTTGGCTGTTAGCGGCAGTAGTTCGCACGAGTCCCTTAAACTAGCGTTTATTTTGTAACCTGACAGACTTGTTTTCATAAATTCGCGTAACTGAGGCTGTAAAAAAGGTTCACAGTGCTTACTTCAAATTGGATTCTGAGTCTGCCATCCTTGCTTAAGGGTTAGACATTCTCCACTGGCATTAAGTATTCTCTCAGCACCATTAAGTTGGAAATTAAAGTACGAGACGAAAACTGTAACCAGGGGCAGGTTTCAGATGATTTCTATTAGTGGGAAACGGACGACCAATTAGGCCGTACTAGAGCAAAAAAACAGATCGTTGTGCACTTCAGGTGTGATTACCTGAAAGGCCATAATGTTTATGAACACCTTCGACAGTTCCTTGGAGATCTCGTAATTGAGGACTTGCTGCCCTGCCGGCGAATTTAACACCCTCTGAGGTCGAGGTGTTGCTTGATAGTGATACTGGTTTCAGACGTCGGACGTCTGTGATCCACAGTGATCGACAAGGTGTTCTTCCAGAACGGAAAACTTACAATAATACTTAAGTGCGCTGCTGTGCGCGGGGGTGGTGTTCTTATCAGTTATACCCGTTTAAGACGAGTGTTGTGGCATGGCGGAAGAGCCTATGAGTGGCAGGCAGAGGTCTCGTTTTGATCGTGATGTTTGATGGAAGTCATCTCGTAGTATGTAGTGTCCGCGTCTTTCCAACACGATATTTCGATGTCGTCACTCGGCGCCCTCATCACGAGCTTCAGTCTCAGGAGAGATCTAATGAAGACGCCGAGTTACGAAGCCCAAATATCGTGTTGCAAAGACACGGACCACCAGCAGTACACTCGATACTACGAGATGACAACGAATCGCCAGGAAAGTCTAAGAAATTATACTTGATGGAAGTGTTTAAATGATTTAGCGTCGCGTGCAGCTATTATTTCTCCATCACTGGTTTAGGATTGTATTATGTCAGTATTCGACCATTATCAAGTATTTTACAAAAAAAATTTATCGATGGCAGTTTAGGCCATGCAGGTCTCTGCACCTGTGCATATTTAAATAGCGGCCGCCGTTATTGTGCCTATGAGATCACGAGTCGTAATTACCATTAAATTAAAAACACCACCCCAGTCAGTACGTCAGCACGCGGCAGTTTTAAAAATTACACACATTTCACGTCCCATCGCATTTTATGTCATTTAACACGGTGCGGCCATAACGTGTATGTTGAGTGCGAAGGGAGGTGACATGTATGTAGTTTTTCTAACTGTGACGCGCTTCTGTACTAACGGGACCAGGGTTATTAATTACGACCACCGCTTTCATACGCACAATAACGGTGGACGCTATTGAAACACACGCAGGTGCAGAGACCTGTATGGCGTAAAGTGCCATCGATAAACTTTTTTGTAAAATACTTGATAATGGGCTAAGATCGACACTGTAAAATCACCAAACGAAAAATGACAACTGAAGGCGACACTAAAAGTAATCATTTAAACAATTTACCGAAGCCGCGCAACCAGTCAAAATGAAAATTTTTGAAGTGAGATTTTGTGACAGCTATAAAAAGCCAATTAATTGCATTTGTTGCTGAAGAAAAACACTGCAAAACACTGCGAAGTAAACATGGCATACTTTGGCGTGACTTAAGTGACGAAGCTGTCTGTTTTGTATCTGTGCAGATCGTCTGTGAAAGGGATCACCTGGGGGAGGAATAGTCGTTTTTCGGGATGCACGTTTTCCGTGCCAGTGGTCGCACCTCCAAATCTTTATGAGAGCAGTTAAGCAGTTAGAGTGGTAGGGCCGTACCGAAGGGGTGGTGAGATGGGCCACCACCAAGGGCACACACTCACAGTGCGCAAAAACTGACCGAAAAAACAAGAAAGACAGTCAGTTTAATAATTTACCGCGAGCGAAACGTGGTCCTCCTACCCCCAGTGATGAAAATTCTTAACTTAAACACAGAGTAATTTTTCTGAGCGAGCTATGTGTGATGCAAAAGCATACTGCAGGGATTTCACCGTACTGTTGAATACTGAACCCACTGAACGTATTAATTACAGTCAGTCGTCTGGTAATCTCTTAGCTCCTTCCTTATCCGACACCGAGAAATACATTTCAGTTCTGGAACTGTCATCTGCTAAGTTGATAACGATTCGATCTATAACAGAATCCTTGAAGTCATCCAGGCGCCTCATTTTCTCCATTTTTTTTTTTATGACATGCCGTTCCATATTCCGCCAGCGTTCGGCAGGGACAGTGGCATGTGAAAAAGCTGCGTGCGTCATTTCCAGTACGTCTGGTTGCTTAACAGTCTTCTTATTTCTCCGGCCAAATCCCTTAAATTGGCTCCTGATCACTTCTGTTGCGATAATACTGTAATGGTACAGTGGCACATGTAAAAATGCAGCACTTATATGGTGTGCTCGGTGCTGTGAAATGATTGTTTTTCATGTTTCTACTACACTCAGCAACATCTGTGGTATAAATCAATGGACATAGTCCAAATAAAGAGTAGGGTTTTTCATTTTTGCCTTAAAAAATTAAGTTGCTATGTCTTCTTAATTTAAGCAACCTTTATTAACTGTGTTTCATAAAACATCGATAATTAAGAATTTATATTTGAAATGAAAACAGGAATTGCGCGTGCAATATGTAATTAGAAACAAGACGACGTGCATTATTCATGAAAAATAATGATGAATTTTACAATTACGTTATGTACGTATTTCAAATAGAACGAGAAAAAAAATGACTCATGCGAGACTTTAACCAGCAAGCCATGAAATGCAGTAGGTTATCTACCCGGTTCCGCTGTACATCCAATATACAGGGTGTTACAAAAAGGTACGGCCAAACTTCCAGGAAACATTCCTCACACACAAATAAAGAAAAGATGTTATGTGGACATGTGTCCGGAAACGCTTAATTTCCATGTTAGAGCTCATTTTAGTTTCGTCAATATGTACTGTACTTCCTCGATTCACCGCCACATGTGTGGGCTGACGAGAATCCGCACGCAATTGCGCAGTCACGTCATCAACACAGATTTTCTGTGAACGTTTGGGCAGGCATTGTTGGTGTCTTGATTGGGCCCCATGTTCTTCCACCTACGCTCAATGGAGCACGTTATCATGATTTCATACGGGATACTCTACCTGTGCTGCTAGAACATGTGCCTTTACAAGTACGACACAACATGTGGTTCATGCACGATGGAGCTCCCGCACATTTCAGTCGAAGTGTTCGTACGCTTCTCAACAACAGATTCGGTGACCGATGGATTGGTATAGGCGGACCAATTCCATGGCCTCCACGCTCTCCTGACCTCAACTCTCTTGACTTTCATTTATGGGGGCATTTGAAAGCTCTTGTCTACGCAACCCCGGTACCAAATGTAGAGACTCTTCGTGCTCGTATTGTGGACGGCTGTGATACAATACGCCATTCGCCAGGGCTGCATCAGGGATTCCATGCGACGGAGGGTGGATGCATGTATCCTCGCTAACGGAGGACATTTTGAACATTTCCTGTAACAAAGTGTTTGAAGTCACGCTGGTACGTTCTGTTGCTGTGTGTTTCCATTCCATGATTAATGTGATTTGAAGAGAAGTAATAAAATGAGCTCTAACATGGAAAGTAAGCGTTTCCGGACACATGTCCACATAACATATTTTCTTTCTTTGTGTGTGAGGAATGTTTCCTTAAAGTTTGGCCGTACCTTTCTGTAACACCCTGTATGTGTGTGTCTCAAGTGTATCTAACACAGTCCCTCGGAATACTTGAAAGCCGATTATGTCTGTAAATTTATGAAAAACATTAAGAACAACCTATTTCTCGGCACTTTTCAACCGTGTTCCACAGCATGTTTTATTACGGAACAGGAAGCAGCCTCACTTTCATACTGCGTATTAACAGCGCGACAATCAGAGCACAACAGAGCAGAGCCTGTTACTGTATTTGCAAATAAAAACTACATCGCTAAATCGTGATTAAGGAAAACGCTGATGGCTGTAAATACACTTGAACATCTTACAGTTTCATTTAACGTAACTTAGCAATAAGATACTAACTGCACAAGTAGGACCTACTTCCAACACCAGTGTACGTGTGCTACGAATTCTGACCGATCATCGCGTTTGTGTTTGCATCAGGTTTATTCTTATGATGGACGGAGTATAGGACCTCATAGGTTGATGGTCAGGTACTGAAGCAAATTTCTAATTTACTTCGCTCAATGATAACGCAATTCCTGGAATGAGAAATTTTCTCAGCCCTTTATTATTCCTCATTTTGTTTTATTTCCAGATAATACACTGAAGAGAAAAAAAACTGTTACACCTGCCTAATATCCTGTATGGCCCCCGTGAGCACGCAGAAGTGTCGCAACACGACATGGTATGGACTCGACTAATGGCTGACGTAGTGCTGGAGGGAATTGACACCACGAATCCCGCAGGGCTCTCCATAAATCCGTAAGAGTACTAAGGGGTGGAGATCTCTTCTGAAAAGCACGTTGCAAGGCATCCTAGACATGCTCGGTATTGTTCATGCATGGGGAGTTTGGTGGCCAGCGGTAGCATTTAAACTGGGAAGAGTGTTCCTGGACCCACTCTGTAGCAATTCTGGACGTATGGGGTGTCCCGCTGTCCTGCTGGAATTGCCCAGGTCCGTCGGAATGCACAATGGATATGAATGGATGATGGTGATCAGACCGGATGCTTACATAGTGTCACCTGTCAGTCATATCTAGACGTATCAGGGGTCTCATGTCACTCCAACTGCACACGCCCCACACCATTACAGAACCTCCACCAGCTTGAACAGTCTCCTGCATGCTGACATGCAGGGTCCATGGATTCATGAGGTTGTCTCTATCTGTACACGTCCATCCGGTCGATATAATTTGAAATGAGACTCGTCCGACCAGGTAACACGTTTCCAGTCATCGACAGTTCAATGTCGGTGTCCACGGGTCCACGTGAGGCGTAAAGCTTTGTGTCGTGCAGTCATCAAGGGTACACGAGTGGGCCTTCGGCTCCGAAAGCACATACCGATGATGTTTCGTTGAATGGTTCGCGTGCTGACACTTGTTAATGGCCCAACATTGAAATCTGCAGTAATTTAACGAAGTGTTGCACTTCTGTCACGTTGAACGACTCTCTTCACTCTCCGTTGGTCTAGTACTTGCAGGACCTTCTCCCGGCTGCAGCGATGTCTGAGATTTGTTTTCCAGGATTCCTGATATTCACGGTACACTCGTGAAATGATCCTACAGGAAAATCCCCACTTCATCGCTAGCTCAGAGATACTGTGTCCCATGGCTAGTGCGCCGACTATAACACCACGTTCAGACTGACGTAGATCTTGATAACCTGCCATCGTAGCAGCAGTGACCGATCTAACTGCGCGACACCTGTCTTATATAGGCGTTGACGACTGCAGCGCTGTATTCTGCCTGTTTACATCTCTCTGTATTTGAACAGTCTTGCCTATGCAAGGTTCTTTGGCGCTTCTGTGTAGTTTAATCACAATTTGTAATTTATGAGGAGGAAATAAGACTTCATTAAGCATAATGCTAAAATTATGCTGCTATAAACAGTAACTTATATATTTTGTTTCAGTTTTTCAGATGTTTGTACAAATAGTAATTCATTTACTACAATGCTCCATTTAATTTATTGGGTGCAATGTTTTCCACGTCACTGTAGTTCTTTTAAGTAATTTGTTTCAATATAGCTTAGTTTTTGGAACCAACCTACAAAACTATAACTTTTGCTAAATCTGCATAGAAAAGAATTCTGTAAGGTACAGTACGGCCCTGTGGAGAAGTGACAATATTAAAGCCGTACCTCGATTCAAAGTATTGCTGGCGATCCTGACTATAATATTACAAGTACCTACGAACGTTTTCTCAACCCAACGGTGGTTTTACATGTCACGGAAGTTGACTCGCGGGCCACACACAGTCAGGGACGCGTGGATTCTGGTTGCGGGCGCGCGAGAAAATTGACGGAATGGCAAAGAGAAAAACTTTTCAATGTCCACGACATCATTATTATTAATAGTGGGATACTTTTACTCCTACAGCATAAAAAGTTTCGTGTAACTTAGTTATTAAGTGTACAAAGTGAAACGTTCATCCTCGTCCGCTGCTTCTGAGTTTGTGTAGCTTGTAGTGATTCCTGTCACAGTTGCGACCGAAGTCCGCATACTCTTAACGCCGTGCGATGCGCGAGACCAATAACGCGACGTATGGCTCCTTAGACTTCCTACCAAACGTTCGTTGGTGCACCTGGATAATCTCTAGGCCCGACTACACCTACGCTATAAAGCCAAATTAGGGTCGCCTGTCCTGTTTAGACCCACAAAATAGCGTTGAACCAGTCATTTCCTGAATATCACTACTGCATACCTTGCAGCCATCTGACTGCCTTCGAAAGACCGAGAGACCGATCACTAGATTGGACAACAAACATCGCAGTTGCTGAACTGTCACCGAACTGTTTCTCCCATCTCTTCTGTGCACAACACAGGAAAGGCGGTCTCCTACTTAACAGTCCGTGTACGCTCGTTAACATCACCTCGAAAACCAGGAACAGATAAAAACGCTCCCCACACGCGCGAAAGGGAACGCTATTCCGAATACTTCAGAAGTTTCCACACCTGGAGAACAACCTCACTGTTCCCTGACTACCAACTTCTGAAATATGCCTCCACATCACCTCCAGCCGAGAGGGCCCAACTCGCCTCTTGGAGCCTAACAGGGCCCAAGACCGACTCCACGATTTTGCCAGCTGCTCACACATCCACGACGTTCTTTTCACATTCTGACGTTTCGGCCAATGAGCCTCAACAGTAGAAAGCAGTCACTACGATTGACCATTTACTGTTCACGCTCTTAGTGCGAGGGAAGGTCAAAAGGCAATACCTTTTTACTTTATTTGTAAAGAATTTCAAATGCAGCTACATACGTTGTACATAATTTATGACTTCTGGATATAATATCCGTCCACTTCCACTGTTTTGTCCCATATTTTCACAAAGACCTGTATTTCAGTGCGGTCAGTCAGTCCCACGGTAAGCTTCTTTTAATGGCCCGAACAGATGGCAGTCTGGCGAGGTCTTTATGGGGGAATGAGGCAGGACATACCATCCAATTTTTACAATCTCTTGCAGTGGTGTGACGACTGGTCTGTGTTCTTGAATTGTCATGCAAAATAAGACCATCCGCCATAGCTTTTGTTGGGCGAACTTGCTGAAGATGGGCTTTGAGCTGTTTGAGCGTTCTTGTTTAGCATCCCTGCTCTACAAAAATTAACCATAATCGCAACCTCCGTATCACAGATACTGCAGTCATAACTTTTCCCGCCGATTGCAAAGTTTTGAACTTTTCTTCTGTGAGTTTCTATATGACATTCCATTAACTGCCTCTGACTCTGGTTCAAAAAAAATGAACTCGTGTCTAGTCTACAGTCACAATTGGTATACAAGTTGTACAAATCTTTTAGTACCCCCGGCTGCTGACTAATCGTCATCACAATGCCTTTGCTGAGGGAGACAATGCGACAAAATCCATCTGCACTAACACCGCGCTCACATCGAACGTTGTCACCGACTTGCTAAATAATGTGTGGAGCCAATGCAATCACCGGCCTGCCACTCCGCGTTTTGTCAGCCAGCGGTATTTGCCCTTCAACTTCGTTACAGCGACCAACCCTCCGTGAAACAGCGCAGATAGAATTCTATCACAGTACGCTATTACGAACATCGATATCGGCCATTTTGCAATCGACTGCAGTACTGGCATCTGTTGACGCAGTAAGTTACTACTGCTGTGGACTGGAGAAGCAGCTTTGTGAAATATCGCTCAATTCAAATTTTTTCACTCAACAAAATTTATTTAAGGAGAACAAAATAGGAGGCATTACTTTATTGACTGACCCTCGTACTACTGTGAAGTGTTGCTGCCTGCCGACACTTTCAGTATTTTTTCCCCCCTAAAGCGTACTACGAAATGCCAGCCATTCCGGGGGGAAACAGTCGTCTTTGAAAACCTTCCTGTCAGGCCAGACCATACCCGTTAGCCGGATTAAGCAAATACTGCCCACTTCGCTCCAGGCGTGAGAACAGTCCCCCCCTCCCCCGTAGGTCGGGAAACAGACGCGGTCGCCCACAAAAGCCATGGAAATCAACCGTTATAATAGTGTAAATAAATTTATCAATATGTTGCCTTTCTATATATGTCTGACTTCACTTAGTGCTGCCTCGTCTACCGATTTAAGAAAACTACTTTACTTATCACTGACTGGCGGTGTACGAAATACACACTGCACCACCCCTCTCTGCCACAGAGAGCTGAACGGACTTGTCTACTGTACCCCATAAGGGCTGCTGCCAGATTTTCGATTTCGCGTAACTCCCAACCCGCTCCACGAAATTAATTTAAAATGCACGCCTTTCGAGCGATCAGCCTCAGGAAGAAAATTAAAACATTTCCAGTGGTCGGTAGAGCGCTGCTCCCTGCCACGGTTCTACGAGCTAATTTCCTCACAGATGATACGAAACACCTGCCATCCCGGGGAAATGCTCGCCCTAGAAAACAGCAGAGTCACTTCAGACAGCTACAGATTTGACGGGATTACAGGAAGACCGGACCTTTCTCTCCGAGAAGGACAAAAACATTCTTTATCCCGGACCCAAAAAAACCGACCCCTGTCTTACACAGTAACTACAGGACGAACAGAGAGGCGCGACCATGAAGTGATATGTTACAACGTGCTCTACACGAACGTCTAACGATGCAATCTTCCACTTCTGACTGGGCCTGTTAATAGGTATTACTTATATCCATTCGCTTCCCCCATCCCACAGCTACCTTGACTCAGCATCCCGTAGTATCACGAAGTCGGGGCGACTTAATGCGGATGTGTGAAAATACGGTCGTTGTCCATCTACACCCAGAGCTTGGACAACGCATGAAATCCGTTGGAACGACTCTTGAAGCAGACATGCCGGAAAAGGCTATGACTCACTGTCAAGTACCTTAATGAAGCGCGTAAGAACAGCTGTACAGGTAGAACCGAACTGGTTACTTTGTCCCAACGAGATAGTTCAAAAAGATGTGTTTCGTATTCTACTTTTATTTTATGTACTTTATTTTTCTTTTACTCTATTTTCTCGTTTATAAGTTAAAATAAAAGTATAATGTTACGTCAGCTGATTATTGTACTTACCATTAGTCTCCAATGATTTCTTTTTTGCTTGATGATCATCCTTATTTACTTGGGCTCCTGCAAACAAACAAAATATTGTTAAGTCACTATATGTAAAAGAGAGTTACGAAAATAATTATTCTAAATATGAGACATATTCATAGATTGAAAGCCGAATCAAATGAGAAATCGCATATTTGAGGTGTTCAACGAATCTTCCACGCAAGAAATCCTCTCGTGAAAACTAGAAACGTATTACTCAAGGCGAAAAAAAATCTCAGTCCAGAGGAGAAAGAACACCTGCAATGATAATGAAAGGCAATATTTAATGAAGAACTGGCCCGTTATAACTATTATTAGTCGTTTCATTTATAGTTTTCTGAGCACGTTCAAATATGGTATATCGCTAAAGAACTGCGTAATTATTTCCTTGTACTAATAATCATCGCCGGCCGGTGTGGCCGAGCGGTTCTAGGCGCTTCAGTCCGCAACCACGCGACCGCTACGGTCGCAGGTTCGAATCCTGCCTCGGGCATGGATGTGTGTGATGTCCTTAGGTTAGTTAGGTTTAAGTAGTTCTAAGTTCTAGGGGACTGATGACCTCAGATGTTAAATCCCATAGTGCTCAGAGCCATTTGAACTATTTAATAATCATCGTCATTTTCAACGAGTTACAGATGTAACAAGACTTAGGTTTGTTTGTGCAGATGTCGCAATAAGAAGTTACTCGTTTGTACTGGTGGTGTAGTAATGTACGTCCGCCTCACGTTGTTCTTCTAGTATGTTTTATTCCACTTCCCTTTTACTTCTTTCACTTATCTGGCAGATGACATGTCTCTTTGCGGTGGAAATGCTACATAATGGTTCTGTATTACGTATTTCCTGCCTTCTTCGCTGTCATTCACGAGTTTCAAGTTTCTCTATTGCAGATACACTATGTGATCGAAAGTATGCAGACACATGGCTGAAAATGACTTACAAGTTCGTGGCACCATCCATCGGTAATGCTGGAATTCAATATGGTGTTGGCCCACCCTTAGCCTTGATGACAGCTTCCACTCTCGCAGACATACGCTCAGTCAGGTGTTGGAAGGTTTTTTGGGGAATGGCAGCCCATTGTTCACTGAGTGCTGCACTGAGGAGACGTATCGATGTCGGTTGGTGACGAGTAGCACGAAGTCGGCATTCCAAAACATCCCAAAGGTGTTCTATAGGATTCAGGTCAGGACTCTGCGCAAGCCAGTCCATTACAGGGATGTTATTGTCGTGTAACCACTCCGCCACAGGCCGTGCATTACGAACAGGTGCTCGATCGTGTTGAAAGTTTCAATCATCACCCCCGAATAGCTCTTCAACAGTGGGAAGCAAGAAGGTGCTTAAAACCTCAGTGTAGGCCTATGCTGTGATAGTGCTACGCAAAACAACACGGGGTACAAGCCCTCTCCATGAAAAACACGACCACACCATAACACTTGTGTACCTTGTGTACCATGATTCGTCACTTCACACAACGTTTTACCACTGTTTACGTCCCTTACACCAAGCGAGGCGTCTTTTGGCATTTACCTGCGTGATGTGTGGCTTATGAGCAGCCGCTCGACCATGAAATCCAAGTTTTCTCAGCCCCCGCCGAACTGTCATGGTACTTGCAGTGGATTCTGATGCTGTTTGGAATTCCTGTGTGATGGTCTGGATAGATGTCTGCCTATTACACATTACGATCCTCTTCAACTATCGGTGGTCTCTGACAGTCAACATCGAGGTCTGCCTGTACGCTTTTGTGCCGTACGTGTCCCTTCACGTTTCCACTTCACTATCATATCGGAAACAGTTGACCTAGGGACGTTTAGGAGTGTGTAAATCTCACGTATAGACGTGTGACACAAGTGACACCTGATCACTTGACCAAGTTCGATGTCCGTGAGTTCCGCGGAGCGCCCCATTCTGCTCTCTCACGATGTCTAATGACTCCTGAGGTCGCTGATATGGAGTACCTGGCAGCAGGTGGCAGCACAATGCACCTAATATGAAAACCTTATGTTTTTTGGGGTGACCAGATACTTTTGATCACATAGTGTATAAGCCCTTCATTCTTCGAGCAAAGTTAATGCCCCATCGACAAGGTGTAAGAAGCTACTAGAATTCCAATCCTTACCATGTTTCTGTAGCTTTCCCAGAAGGCAATGTGATCGCCTGTCAGGGAACTGAAATGCACCCTGAGTAATTTTACAGGCAAATTCATTCCAGTTGGCTTCACTTCAAGTAGCTTCACTGTCACTTTGAATTTACGACCTGTGGACAATTGATGGACGGTGAAGGGGCGTCTTTTTATGTATGAAGAAGGTATTCAGGCAACATCGGCAATATACTTACTGGAGACAGCACGGCTGAATCGAGCGCCTTGAATAGTAATTGTTGCTCTCCTCAGTAAGGTTTCTCCTAATGCCCTATCTATCCTACCGTCGTATGAGAAGCAGATTGGGCGCAATTAATGCTGTTGTCGCCACCCATTCCAATTCGTACATAAAAAGAATTAGTTCCCGCTATTAAAATAAATTCAAAAATACACTAGAATTCATATTGAAGACAATAAGACGAAGACAGGGCCGCCAAATCACTCACCTACCATGCGACTGCAGATATTTCCAACCAGTGAAACAGACGTATCTCAGTGCGGGACACATTTGTATAATTCGCTTATTATGCTTCACATTGTCTTACGTATCCACTGAGCGGGTCAGCGACCCGCGGCAGGGTTCGTTACTATTCCTATGGTAGTTGAACCGCACTGCAGTCCGCGGCTGCCGCTGTCGAACTTGGCCGCGCAGCGACCCGCTGCAAAGAGATTTCAGGGTGGTCTGCTCGCGTAGTCTAGACGGTAGGTCTGGTGTTACTGCGCGTGAAAATGAACACCGAGACTCGTCTTGCGTCGATTGAATTCTGCAAAACGAAAATGGCGTTGTGAACCCAACGAAAAGGACGACAAAATACGAGTGAGGACGCAAGTGAGGGCATAAGCTGCGAGCTGATGCCAATTGAGCAAATGAAAATGACTACTAGCTTCAAGAAACTCTCCCCCGCAGTAATCACTTTTCGAAACTATTTCTACTTTTTTATTATGATTTTTGGCTCGATCATCATGTTTAATCGTTCGAAATTTTGAAACTAAGATGTAATAAAATTTCTCCGTTGTATAACTGTATCATACACCTCTTCCGAAGTCTGATTAAATACTGCATTCTTTAGCGGTACAATTCTGCCATCCGCCAACGCATTTTTTCGTTTTGGCTTCCTATTGTTTCCGATGTTATACACCATTGTGAAGGCGCCGCTGCACTTGTATTGACGGTGTTCTCGCACGCACTGAGTGACAGCGTTCCCGCTTCCCGCGCACGGGGTCCCGGGTTCGATTCCCGGCGGGGTCAGGGATTTTCTCTGCCTCGAGATGACTGGGTGTTGTGTGTCTTTCATCATCATTTCATCCTCATTCACTCGCAAGTCGCTGTATTGGCGTTAAAGAACTTGTGGAGCGGCGGGCGAACCGCCCCGCGAGGGGTCTCCCGACCATCAATGCAATACGTTCATTAACATTAGTACGAACACCCGCCACGCAGTGAAGTCTCATCGGGTGTGTGCAACCGTCGCGCGCTAAGACGCATAGGTCTGCCGCGCATCAACTTTTAACACGCGGCAGCCATGAGCAGCCGAAACGCGGTTTTAAGCCCCTTTTAAACGGTCGACTTTGTCTCAACTGACTACTCTAGACACGTGCGTCTACTGCAGCGCCCCTTGTGTTTTATTTCGTACTGAGTCTCGTCTGTTTCGAGTAGTAGTTTTCGTTTACACGTCAGCACCAAAATTCCGTGCGTAGAGGGAGCCGTCTGCTGTACAGTGAAAGGTGAGTGTGGCGATTGAGGGACTATCCTTTTTAAGGAAAAGTCGAAATATAGTAACAAAAGTTTATTAATGACCTAAGCAGAACTCACAGCGGAAGACCTTGTCAAACGTCGTGTGATAAATTGTTCACACTCCTGATATCTGTTTTCAGAACATATATATTTATTTGCTCGAGAAAATATATACTTGCGAACACATCAGACAATGCGTAGAACGCAGTAAATAGCGCCTTTTTGCTCTAACCTTTCTATATTCTTTTTGTGCTAACTGCCACATGACAAACAGTATTATTTTTCTCGTTTATTAATTTCTCTTTTTTTACTGCTGAAATTATTTTTAGTAAGCGCGTCTATCTATTTGCGTTCTTATTTATATGTAGTGTAGTTTGCGTCGTCTGTGAAACGTAAATAATTTTCACTTTCTGATATTCCGTCTCTTTCGTATACTAGAAGAACGCTAGTAGGAAAAACAACTCGAGGAACTTGTGCAAGTTTTCAACTGACACGAAAACAGGAAAACAGCATAATAAAGATTAAGAAGATGTGAGAGCACAAAATCAGCTTTTCTAATAAGCTCGGCCAGAACAGGTTACGACTTTCGATGTTAGCACACGGCGCCATAGTCCCTTCCGTCTGTGCATGTGCAGAATACTCGGAAATTTAGAACTCGGCACAATCTATAGATCATTGACGTCATAAACACACTCGTGACGTAGTTGATTGCTGATTTACATTCAGGCACGAAAGGCGCACGCACTTCGAGTAGTCTATTTTGACCAGACAGTATCTCGTGTAAAAAGGGTTTTAGAAAGATTTCGAAATGCAAGAATTCCCGCATCCGCTGCGGCTTCAGGAACTTCGAGCAGTGACACTGATAGTACTGAAACGTGGCGTACCTACGCTTTTCTCAGAAACGGTGAAACAGGCTCCTGGGACGCTCACACGGAAAAACGACGTTATGGGTGACGTGATGGCCTCGAAATACGCAGAGATTCGGTGAGCCTATAGCAACTTACAATAATTCGAAGAGCACTGTTGAACCGTTCCTTCGACTGATCTCAGAGATGTGACGCCGCGCGAGGGCTTCATACGGATTCCACACACCACTCGCAACACACGCGAGCTAGACAACACAATTCTCGGTTAAATATGGAAACCTTAATCGGTGTTTGTTTCTAGCGTAGAGGAGATCGCCTGATCTAGTTCGAAAATATAAAATTATTTGCAAGATCTTTCCCACCCGTTTGCAGGTTTACACAAAAATTGCGCTTATTCATTTTCTTGGGACTTCCATGTCTCCTACCTTAACAATAAGCGAGCTTTGAAAGACAGGTACTGCCAAAATTGTAACTTCCGCCGCGCGGTTAGACGCGCCGTGTCCTCGACTGGTTCAAATGACTCTGAGCACTACGGGACTTAACATCTGAGCTCATGAGTCCCCTAGAACTTAGAACTACTTAAACCTAACTAAACTAAGGACATCCATGCCAAAGTCAGGATTCGAACCTGCGACCGCAGCGGTCGCTCGGCTCCGGACTGTAGCGCCTAGGTGTGTTTTGTTCTTAGCATAAATTAGTTTAGGTAGTGTGAAAGTCTAGGGACCGATGACCTCAGCAGTCCCTTAGGAATTCACACACATTTGAACAATTTTGTTAACTTTCGTACAGCAAAGCCTGGTAAATGATTCACGCTTCGTCACACTTTAGCGTAAGATTCTCCGGCCGCAATGTTAATGTCATGAATAGCAGTCTGCATCTTTAACATAAATTACAGGAGCAACTGCTCCAGCGCGGAGCCGAATACTGTCTACCTCCGTAGGAAGTTCTTTCGACTGTACAGCGAGTTTACACGTTTCTTGCGCTGCGCACAGACTATTAATAACAGCAGTAGTACGGTTTTCTCGCTTTCGTTTGCATATCTGGTGTAAGAGAGAGAGAGAGAGAGAGAGAGAGAGAGAGAGAGAGAGAGAGAATGTCCTTGGCGGCTAGCTACAGCAGGCTGTCGGCCTGGCGCGCAACAGGTCTCTCTCTCTCTCTCTCTCTCTCTCTCTCTCTCTCGTCGCTGCCCCGCACTGCGTTCTCTTCGCCATGAAGATCTCTGGCCGCCAGCTGTGAGATCACCTTCCACGAGCAAGCCCCGCTGCGTCCTGCAACAGTAGCTGCTTCTAGGAAATCTCTCCGCACAAGCCAATTCCGCGCATCTGCTGTACGCTTCGGCCTTCGTCCACTCCTACGCGGCTCTGGTCGGCTTCTCGCCGCTACCCACACCGCAGCAACCAAAACCCGCCGCTTTCTCTGACTAGTTCGCTGCTAAAGTTGTCATGTTTACGCAAAGCGAAAGGGCCTATGAAGATTAGATATGAAAGTAGTTTCGTGGCGCCAGGAACAGTTCATTGGCAGAATATTCTAAAGACTGTCCTCCGTTCAGTGAGCTGCTACTTTCTATTGCATATCGCATATGGGTACAAGAAATGAAGCAGATCGATAGTCATCACATCTGGTATCAAAGGCACAGCCTCCCGAAACTGCACCTTCTACAATGCGTGTAATATTCTTTTCCTTTCTTTTTGCCCTTAAATAAAATCTACTGCAATCAGCAGGTGCAGACCGCGCATGCGCAGGTAACATTTCGAAACAAGTATACCCGTAGCAATTAGTGCAGATACTTTAATGCTCCCATTTCGAGAAATTTATTTCTGACACAGTACCGGTTAATAGGAATATTATTCAATAAACCCATCAGAGTAAAACCGCCATGGCTGAACAAAATCTTTCCTTCCTTCATGTTTACGTTTATGTTTTTCTGACTTGTCTCACTATTAAGTCCCAGTCCTGTACAATATGTGACGTCGCCTTATCCATACTCGACGACAATGGGATGCTTCATATGAATAGCTCTGTGGAAACTTATTTTCGCTAAGTAAGGATGACTAAGTGACCTCACCTGTATTCTATGAAACTGTCACGTGGAATTGACGGCTACGCTGGTTCTGGTGGCAATGTACAGAAAGTAAAAGTTCTTACACTAACCACCGTGGCTTCACCCTGGGAGGTTTATTGAATCGTAAATCGTTCTGCAGTTTAAGTGAGCTATAATTGTGGTTTCCGATTGACGACTCCTTATTTAGATTAATGTAGCCCGAAGGCCAACACGCTTCATTGGCATAATCTAACGTAACTATTATTACATTATGCTAATATTAATTCACTCACGTTAAATTGTGGTCGAGCTCGGAAACTGTGGACTGAAGTTTTACCTTTATACCGTAGCACAAACACTTTTCGTTTTACTGAAGTGGCCGAATACTGGGATGCATCACTGCACCAGTGAAACAAAAAGTGGTGGTATTCCACACGCAAAGGCGAAAACGGAACGAAACAGAACGCAGCTGCAGTGTTCATAATGTAGTCGATACGAACGTTTGTAGACGAAGATATAAATTTATTACGGCAAATGATGAGTGTAGGCCCGAAATACATATTGCCATAAAAAAAACACCGTACATAAAATGTGGCTGACTGCTTTATTTCTTGAAGTAATGGCTTTAATAACTAAATCTAATTGTTTCTACAGTTCATTGAAAATCTCTACTATAAACTTTCTTTTACCTCATCTCATAGTCATATATCATCATACTTCAGTCATACAACAAGCCAATTCAAATCTGAATTACGTTTTTCTTTCGTATTTGAAAAAGGAATCTTTTAGGCCTTTGGCGTAATGCTAAAACATTAGACATTACACGCTACGTAAAAGTATACATTTTGCATGTGAAAGCGCTTAGATTACCCTCCTGAAATGATTTATGAATGAATCACTCATTCTACGAACTTCGGAAGTAGTTTCCGCTGATTTCAATGGAACGGCGCAATTTTTTACGAGTTTCAGCGAAACTGGTTAGTGACTGATGGCTCAATCTGCGAAAATTGGATTCTTACAATGTCCAATTGCGATTTTGTTTTAGCACAGCCGTCATAAAAACTGCACACACCACACACAATATGTTACAGTTAAATAAAATATAAATTGTCATATTATTTCAAATTAGTGTGTGGCCATCATCCGCAGCGAGCATAGAAATATTCGCTTTGTAAATAAAAACCGCCTTTTCTTTCTGCTCAATTGCGACAGCAGCATCAATACACTTCAGTGGTCGTTTCCGATCACCGTTTTCTCTCTTTCAAATAATGTAACTGAATCCTGCTTTTGTTGAAAATTACAAACTGTAAAATAATTTCAATTCCGTTATACTCTTAGCAGACTGCGAAGCTAAAGCGTATGACACGGATTCCGTAAGTCTATTATCTTTGTGTAACACATCGCGCCCTTGACTGAAATTAGGGTTAAGAAATTTAACGAATTATTTATTGTCGCTGGTGACTGAGATAAATTTGTCACCGTCAAATATTACAAAAGTGAATGCACAGACCTTAGCAAATGGAAGCTCGCTCTCGTTGTGAGACGGACGAATTACTGTAGCTTCCTTATTGGTAGCTTTTATACCACTGCGCTATTTACATTCAGTACGCTCGTCTCAACAATAACAAGTTTGACAGTTTACCTCTCTAGCCTGTATGGTAATCGAATATTTCAGCATTTGACTAAGTAACTGATGAACCGCCGAAATAACATTATCCACGGACTTCTGTGGCACGAATCTTGATAATATTACCATTCCTATTACAAGCGAGTTTTTGTAACGCGTCGCTATCATTTCTGGAATAAAATAATGCGTATCTTTCATCTGTGAAGATGTAGATTTGTCGGTACCTTCCGGTCCCTTGCAGTTGCTTCATTTCTATAGTCGACAGATGACTTTGAGATCCTCATGCTGTAGTGTTTACCATCGCCTTGTCAGGCAAGAGTCAGTTCTAGGATCTGGGAAGTAGCTACTAGTAACACCCTGAAGTATCGCAGAACAGTTACTTTTCTAATGGAGAAAGCTATGAGAGGTAAAAATCGTAGCGTGGCACCATGACTCACTACAATCAGCATGTTCCAATGCAAGTAGGTTGCAGCAGTTACTCGCAGATAAAGAGAATTTCACAGGGAGGACTAACGCGGTGTGCGGAATCACTTACTCTTCGGAGCAAAGAACACAACAACGATTTTGAGCTTTTACGAATGCTTATTTTGGTAATGTTAGATTTGATGTATGGTCAGTGTCTCCATAAAAACATTGGGACTTATGTAGGACTCTACATACCGTACTATAGCTTTATCCTTTCGTTGTAGCTACTATAAAAACGTTCAGGTTCCTGTCCATTTTACTGGTTGGTGAGACCTTACAAACGATTTTTTTTATTTGGTACGAACAGGTAAGTCTATGATTTCTACCAAACAATGCGTTAGTCCTGCGTACAGCTTCCTCAAGCAAACATCACTGATAGCTGTATTCTCATATACGTTCAGAATGAAGCCCCTTCGACGTCTTGTACATTCGTGTCAGCTTAACAGAGCTCATCTCTAGAAGTACAGAATTCTTAAGCCTCTCAATCGCAGATGATGGCTGTCACCTCTAGAAAACCATTGACATTGTTATAGGCTACGACGCGAAATGTCATTCCCGGCGTCATAAACCAATCATTGACTCGCGATTTAGCTAAATAAACAGTTTTCTTAAGAGACTTCCACTGGCACGACGAGGCGATTGTGAAATCACCAACTCCCGCCTGCAATAGTTTAACAGTATTTTCTCTTAGGTACCCATGTAGTTCTAGACAACTGCCAAGAACGTACCTACATACACGCAATGAGATTATTTATACTGAAATTTCCACAATCAGAATATAAAACAGAGTGTAACATTATTAACTGTTTCATTATAACAGAACACAAGGTACCTTTAACGTAAATATGTATAAAACTGAATGAAAATCAAACTGCTTTCTGTACCGCTAATATTTATTACTAACCGGTTTTCGGAAAATTAGGTCACCATCAGGTCAGAAGTGAGAAGATTGAAACGAAAAATGTTCGCTGTCCAGCCTTAAACATGAAATTATTCTACCAACAAGCGACGGACGAATTCACACCATACTTCACAATTTCTTATTTTAGGACGATAACGGCTTCTGTGTTTTGACAGCGACGTGACTAAGCGCAAGTGAAATTTAGTGATATAACAATCAGTTGATCGTTGCCCTTTTAACGCACAAACAACTGGCTGAGAGAGAGAGAGAGAGAGAGAGAGAGAGAGAGAGAGAGAGAGAGAGAGAGAGAATAATGGTTTGGTTTTTTTTTTGTCATGAAGACTTTCACTGAAATGTATTCTCAATTTTTATTACTTAGTATATTTCACATTATCTAGCGCACGACACGTTTCGGAAAAATGTTTGCCAAAGCTAAGCACAATTTTACAGTATTATGACAACGTGATGTGATGCTCCATAGTTCTGATAACTTCGGAATTACAGAAACACGTTTTTATGTTTCTGGTGTGGGTAGGTAAAGTGAAACAAAAGTGTGGTGTTTCATATTTTTGTGTTTCTCCATGGTCAGGGAATCTCCTAACGTACTGGGGCTGTGTATATCCACTATATTTATTTTGCCTCCCGTCTGACTAATTCGGGACAATCCACGGAAATTTACCATCATAATATTCCAAATGTGATGCGTATTAATTCACAAACACAGCATGGACGTCGTACATTCAGCTCCAAAATATAAGAGTCTTGGAAGAAAGCAGATGCCAGAAATTGTCACCAACTAGTACGACGTGCTAAATGGTTATGAACATTTGTCCCTGAGAGCTATCAGTGACCAGAATGAAATTTGCTCTCTGTGGCGATTTGTTACTTATGTAATTAACATCATTCGAACTTTCAAGCCTATTAAGATATTTCGCAGTTTACAGCAGACCACACATTGTCAGAATTTATTGGAAATTCATTAAAGATTTAAGCAAAATCGCAACGTCATTTTCTCATTCATAACAAGTGTCATTAGTAAGCAGTTTGTGACGGTCTATCTTGTTATTTTGGTCATATTTGGTGAGCCACAAACAGCACCGGTTCACTCACAAATCTCATGAAAACGCGATGTCTTTTCTTACCCTGTTGAAACAGTGTAGAATTACGTGCTTTATTTTATTTCTGGAAAAAGCCATGATGAAATTGCTTAACTACGCGTAATTGAAATTCAGGATTTTTGTATACAGATAACGGCACTACCAACAATTTCACTACAAGTGACTCGTTATTAAAGAACAATAAGACTCCACCATTAATGCACAGGCAACATTTACACAAAATTAATCAATTAATGTGGCTAAGTTACGTTACGCTTTGTTACGTTACGGTAACGTAAATAACTTACATTGAAGGCGTCCACAAATCGCCTTGCTGGCAGCAAGTAATTAGTTCACTTGTCAGTCGAGGGATGGCTCCACCCTCAGCGCCGCACTGGTTTCTCAACTGATCGATAGATGGTGACACAAGGTACAGTTCATATCCCCTGCTTACAGCAGCCTACCCCGTTTCTGGACCACGCATCGCGGCGCAGCAGCCATGCATAGGCTGTGTTCAGTCTGTGATGTTTCCGATTTGTAGAAACGTACATCTTACTAACAATAGTTTTTCATAACTCAAGTTTGCTTGCGGTTGTGCAATCAACAAGGGACGTTCGATAAGCAAAACAACACTTTTTTTCCGGCCACTTTCGTTTGTAAAACTGCAGAATTTGTTGGAGTACATCATGGAATATTCCCGCTTCTGCGACAAGAATTTCACGAAGTTCCGATTGGTGGTGGCGATATCGTAACTTTCAAAGTAGCGTTTGTAACGGAGGTACGTTCGAATGAGGGAGCTGTCATTGAGATTATTATTGTAGCGGAAAGCCAGAGCATCGCAGGGCATTCATAGGCGCTTGCAGAATGTCTACGGAGACCCAGCAGTGAACAAAAGCACGGTGAGTAGTTGGGCGAGCTGTCTTGTCATCGCAACAACGTCGCACACACCTGCAGATCTCACGCATGCCAGCCGGCCGCACATACCTAATCGAGGTGATTGACGGATCACAGTCAAATACCTCGCTACCCAACCGGACATCTGTTTGTACTCCTGACACACTCTTCCACCAGTCGGAGTACTCTTAAGGTGTGGCCTCGCCGCCTAACAGAAAACCATAACGAGCAACGGAGGACCATCTGTGCGAAATTGCTTGCGCGTTACGAGGCTTATCGTGTTAATTTTTGTCGAATTTTTTCACATGCGACGAAGCATGGGTTCATCACTTCGAACCGTAAACAAGACGCAATTTATGGCGTGGCGCCACACCACCTCTCCTCCGGCGAAGCCACACCCTCGGCCGGTAAAGTCAAGGCCACGGTCTTCTAGGACTGCAAAGAGATTATTCTGTTTGATGTTCTCCCTCAAGGTGTTACGATCAACTCGGAACTGTGATGTGTTATCCTCAGGAAATTTAAGATGCGATTTCTGCGACTTAATCGCCATAAAAATGCAACTTCTCCATGACATGCAAGGCCTCGCACAAGTCTGTGCACCCAAGAGAAGCTCATAAAACTTCATTGGACTGTTCTTCCTAATCCTCCTTACAGCCCGGATCTCGCACCTTCTGACTTTCATCTGTTTGGCCCAATGAAGGAAACACAGCGCAGCAAGACGTTGGCTCGCGGACATAAGGCCTTCCCAGTAACGTAGGGTGAGGCCGTCGCAGTGAATGGAGATTAAGTTCAAAAATTGGGTTTTGTAGCGAAAAGAGTGGGGAATAATATGGTGTACTGGAATCCTGAATAAAACCAACCTATACTTTCAGAAAAAAGTGTTCCACTACTTATTGAACGTTCCTCGTACTTTATTTTCGTGTTTGGTCATGTTCTCGTCACTGACGTCTTTTTCGAATCTCCTTGATTTTCTGTCTATCAGACGTCACTAAAATTTCCAGAGAACTGTATCCGATCTGAAGCGGTCATTCCATGATCAGAATGATTACGATAGAGAGATCTCCAGATTTACGTCAATAAAAAAATACAGCCTACTGTCATAAGCGGAAAAACAGCAACTCAGAATATGGGAGGCATGGCAGAACCTGCTCTTCTGAACTCCAGTCTGTAGCTTTAATTCTCACCAAGTCTTAACAAATGTTGTGCGTGGTTGTTCGAAGTGCAAACTGAAGAAACTGACCACTTTTATATATTCGAAGATGGCTCGTCGAGTAGACATCGAGTTCTCGAGGAAAATATCACAGTGCTGCATAAAATACAACGTACGCTCAGTCCATATGCCCAAGCACAACCAATACATGCGATACCGGAAAAGCCGCTAGATACCCTCCTGTCCCCCACAAGTTGCCTTCAAATCGACGGTAAGATGCAGTTCCAATCAGGGACCACATACTTGCGATTAAAGTCTCAGAACGTCTTATGATCTGGGGCTTCGCTGGAGCGGCACACTGCTTGTTTCGTATTTCCATAGTTCCGAATCCCGATGAGCAATGCTAAATAAAATACAAAAGGATCCAAGAGGACTTGCCGGTGTAAAGACTATTGCGCAGGAGAACTCGATTGCTAAATAATGATCAATTACACAATCCACATATTCCTTTACGCCTACGCAAATTGAAACAGTGCATAAAAGCCGTTCAACTCAGTGTCAGCACTGCGTAAATAATCAAACGGTTGTTATACGAATCTACACTCTAACGTTGCATTTTCAACGACTGTTTTATTGAATTTTTGTTACATTGGCGCATTGTCGAAATCGAAGACTGCGAACAACTGGAAGAGCTCACGAAATATAGTGTGAAATTACATAATTAACTCCGTTGCAAACTGTAAAATTGTGGGCTCATCAGTTTCTGAGAAGTCTTGAAGAGCGACTAAGTGTTTCACTCTTGCCCTGCAAAGATACTGATCTTGGTAGCGAATTTCTTTGCTTACAATAACATTGCCATCGTTAGTGCTTGACACACAGCATTTAAACAGTTTAATTCCTTGCACGTCAGATACTGAAACTTCCTGGCAGATTAGAACTGTGTGCCGGACCGAGACTCGAACTCAGGACCTTTGCCTTTCGCGGGCAAGTGCTCTACCAACTGAGCTACCCAAGCACGACTCACGCCCCGTCCTCACAGCTTTAATTCCCTCAATACCTCGTCTCCTACCTTCCAAACTTCACAGAAGCTCTCCTGCGAACCTTGCAGTCGTGCTTGCCCACGAAAGGCAAAGGTCCCGAGTTCGAGTCTCGGTCCGGCACACAGTTTTAATCTGCCAGGAAGTTTCATATCAGCGCACACTCCGCTGTAGAGTTGCAAGATTGTAGTAAAATCTCATAGCTTTTATATAAACGGAATTACGCAAACTATACTTTATCAGAACCGTTAAAAATGCGACTGTGAAAGAAGATAAGTTTTGGTATTCGGGCAACACCATAACTGGCGATAGCAACATTACAGAAACTGTAGAATGTAGACCGGCAATAGCTTGAAAAGATTTTTTGAAAAAGAAAAATATGTTAACATCCTTTTTAAATTTAAAAGTTAGGAACTTTTCCAAAAGTATTTCTATGGGGTGTGGCCTTGTACTGAGATGAAAAGTGGAAAGTAAACAGTACAGACAAGAATGCAAAAAATGTTTTAAAATGTGGCACTGCAGAAGAATGCTGAAGATTAGATGGGTACGTGAATTAATAATCAGGAGTTACTGAATAGCATTGGTGAGAAAAGAAATATATGGATGGACTTAATTATAAGGAGGAATTGGAGATTAGGCTACTTTTTGAGGCAGTAAGGAATAGTCTGATAATGGAAGAAACTGTGGAAGGGACTGTATAGGGAGACAGAGGCTAAACTGGCTCAAGAGGATTCAGGTTACACTAGTTATCCAGACACAAGAGACTTGCACGGGATATACTAGCGTGTAGAGCTGCGTCAAACCAGTCCTCGGAGTGGTGGTGGTGACGACGACGACGACGACGACGACGACGACGACGACATTGACGAACTTCACATAACTGAATATGTAATGAACTGTTAACAGCATTTTCTTGAAAAATTCCCTGTTGTTTAATTAGCTTAAGCCGAAGCGCACACACACACACACACACACACACACACACACACACACACACAAAATCGTCGACAGACGGAAACCACGTACTCAAACGCAACGTGCAGAATGTAGCTCTGTAATTACACACTCTTTACCCCATCTTCCATGGTTTTCTCGGCTGTTTAATTTGTAACTCAGGAGGACACACCTATTATGGTTTACCTCATTATAAAGGATTCTGTTTTCGGTAAACAGCATGGATATGTGGATGGTTACATTTTTTTACAGTTCTAAACAACAGAACATTATAGCACTGTGGATATTTCAATTCACCCCTACCGTCAATTCATGTATGCAGCTTTCAAATCCACGTTTGGCATAACATTAAGTGGCTCGGCCAAACCGTACTGAAAATATGTGGAAGACGATACAACAAAATTACCTAAGGCTGGGTCATTGAATAGATAACTACGCCACGTGAGTGAATTTTGATACCTTCGAAGACAGTACTTATATCTGAAGCTTTTTAACTGAATAGTGTTCCCGCGACGAAGTTAACTGGTAAAGTTCATGTTACGAAATCACAAATTGAAAACGGGCGCGCACGGTGTGTTAAGAAACATCGGTGACCGTACTGTCGTGACAGCTGTCGATTTCGGCGTCCACGAGCGAAATCTAAACTATTTGCCTTCATTCGCCGGAGAAGATCTTCGTCAGCGTGAAAGATAGGTCCGCAAGAAACGCCTAGCCCAGGTCCGCCCTCGGCCGTTCTGACTCTAGAGGTCGTGGGCACAGGCAGCGACTTTGCTGCTTCTCCGGGGGAACTAAGAAGCCACCGATCATTACACTTCACGTAGAGTTCGTGTCTACCCTCCGCAACACGAAAAAAACGGCCAAGTCCATTAAACGAGAGATTCACACTGGACTACAAGTACGCCAATGTATCATGCTGCGAATGTAGACAGGTGCTGGTAAAGCTGGGAAAGCTTGTACAATGTAGGCTATTTCACAGTTGAAAATTTCGTGCGACTGCAGTGCACAGAATAGCGTTAAAATCGCACTCGGTTTTTTCGGCATTCACAGTTTTCTCCGGTCGGAGGTTACAACAATGTGCCATCGCTGCCATTCACTCCATAAAGGTTTGAAATTTGGGTAATGCTGCAAAGATGACGAATCGCTACTGGCTAAACTGGTGAACTGTCCTCTGGTGTACTCTATAAACAAAAACTGATTTTTTCACATTCCAAATCGAAAAATGAACAATAAACACATTTAATGATTTGACGTTCGAGTATAACCGAATATTTGCATCGCCATCTGATAGGGGACGAATTACAACAAACGATTCGAGGCGCCGTGTTCTGGACTTGGGGGAGGGAAGCGGGGATGTTAAGGTGGTCAATCACAGCCCGGCTGGTCCATCGACACGTCCGACCGCGTGTGGCCTCAGGCGATTGTTTGTCGGAGCCAACCTGCCTGCACTGACGGAGTGTGAGCTGGCAGGTAGAGGTCGGGGCAAGCAGGTAGAGATCGGCCGATCGAACCGACGGACCCGAATGCGGGTCCATCGCCCACACACAGGCGAAGCAGACCTGTTCGGCGGACTCGTCCACCTGTGTACGGGACCTTTAGTGGCTGGAATGCAAGAGCAAGAGGGGGGAGGAGTTTGCGAGACACAGTGGGAGAAGGAAGAGCAGGATTTAACGTTCCGTCGACGATGACGTCTTTACATATGTTGCTCAAGCTCAGTTTTGGGAAGGAAATGGCCGCGTCCTTTTCAAAGGAACCATTTCGGAATTTTCCTAACAAGATTATGGGAAACCAAGTAAAACCTATGATTAGACAAGGAAATGAGTCGCTGTCCTCCCCAGTACCAGACCTGTATGTTACTAATAGGTCACACTGAAACTTACTGGCAGATTAAAACTGTGTGCCAGATCGGGACTCGAAACTGTGACCTTTGCCTGTAGCGGGCAAGTGCTCTACCGACTGAGCTAGCCAAGCACGACTCACGATCCGCCCTCACAGCTTTACTTCCGCCAGTATCTCATCCCCTACCTTCTAAATGCCATTTTCTTTGTTAGGATGGTAGAGGATTGCGCCTGGGGGAAACATGAAAAATGGCTCTGAGCACTATGGGACTTAACGTCTAAGGTCATCAGTCCCCTAGAACTTAGAACTATTTAAACTTAACTAGCCTAAGGATATCACACACATCCATGCCCGAGGCAGGATTCGAACCTGCGACCGTAGCGGTCGCGCGGCTCCAGTCTATAGTGCCTAGAACCGCTCGGCCAATCCGGCCGGCCGGAAACATGAAAAGCTTAGATCATAAGAACTGTATCTGACTTACTGAAATAGTGGTTGTTCTGATCATCATATAAGGCAATTAAACAGTGAAGACATCTCAAGAGCATGTTGACGAGCAGAATTCATACTAACTGTATTTGTGCAGGAAACTATTGTGCACCTCCGCATGCATAAAGCTCCACGGTTACTGTACATCTCGTTGGACGTGAGGTGTCCTATGTCTAAGAATGCTACAGGAAATTGTGCAAGTACGATTTATCAGCCCCTCGTCCTGGTCTAGTTCGCCGGTAACGATCAGATTCCCGTTTGGATCGCTGCATCAGACGAGCAGCAATTGCTTACCACGATGTAACCGTAGCAGAAGTTCGTATCAATGGAGAGCAAAGTGTCAGAATAGTCACACCAGGAACCGTCTGCTGAAAGCTGGCGAGCGAACAAAGATGCTGCTTGCCGGGCTTCCTCATGTTCCATCGCCTTACAACTGACTCCAGACGGTAGAGCGACAAATTGGGCGTTGTTCTACCGATGAGGGCAACTTCTATCTTAGCGTCGGAGACGTTCGTTTGAGTGGAGCGCTAACGAGGAAAGCTGCAACTGGCTGGACAACAGCCCGAACAATGACCATGCATTTCTGGTGTTTGTGCACGAAACCCTGGATAGTGCAGAATACATCAAGGGCGTCGTCTAGCACAAGTATGTTGTCATTCTTATAGCGCCGCTGAAATGTGCTCTTCCAGCAGAACAATACCAGTACAGATACTGCTTATCGTGCTAGTTCTACAGAACTAACTTTTAAATTATCCGTTTTAATTATTACAAGACCAAAGGTGTAGTCAGCCTTGACCCCATTTTTATGGACGACAATGGGAGACTTCATGGAGCAGCTCTTGGAACGCTGACGATACTCGGCTAACGGACTGGCCTGTCCATTGCTTCGATATAAATTCCATCCACCTAACACTTGTAGGATGCATTGCAGCCTGTCCGCATGCAACAACTATCATTCAGCAATTGTCAACCACGCTAGTTGAGGTATGGAGCGCCCTACCCCAATAATTTATTACCAACCTTGTGGGCGGCATAGCAGCATTCGTATCCGCGGTGATGACACACCATGTTCCTACTTTGTAGCGTAGCGAGGACCACCATAAATGGCAGTGAATTCAGTGTAAGTGCCGTTTCTCTTCGTGTCACTTCCGGTTACTTTATGCGCTGTTCTGTAGCTTTTCTTTTTGTGAGCGGTCCAAGTTTCATTGATCTATGTTACATGGCAGTAACATCATTCGAAAGTTACTTTAGTCGTTAAGTTTCGCACACAAGAGTAGAAGTGCTCTTGTTCAAACGGCACGGTTTCGAAACAACTTGCATATTGTGTCAACAGATGCATTCCACAGCTGCAAGATGGATGGCGTAGTAACATACATTTTTTGGGGATGTGTCATGAAGAGAGTTTAGGGACACAGGAATGATGGGAAAACTGTACAGTTTCTTGATGCATTTCATTGCACAGACTACACTGTAAAAAAAAACAGGCAGTAATCAGATTTGCTTGGAAGAAATCGGAAGAACAACGCGCCAAAGCTTTGCTGCGCACAAAGGGTTTTCCTCCACTCTGCAACACGGGTTGCTGTAGCGACGGTGACCAAAGTCGCTCACGGGGGCCCAGCTGCGGAAGCAGAGGCCATCCTCCCTGGAGACGGCCGCACGACTCGTCCCCTCTCTACACTGTCCGTCCAGAAGCGTGCTCTGGCCTTTCTTCGGCGGTAAAATTCACAGAAAGTGGTACACTGGCTGCTACCAGTTTGCCAACCAAATTCGTGTTGTCGGCACGCTTCTCCCACAGGAAAGACATGAGAATCTCTCTGTGTTAAGTTTCCTCGAGACATCCGCTTCACACGAGGCCTGTGCTTGACACTGCATCTGTCTTCTCCGAGTTTCAAACTAACAGCCTTGCTCTCACTTCCTGACCCAAGATAAGGTAATGTGTCAACAAATGCGCGCAACGCTATTCTTCCGTTAGCTCCCTCACTCACGTGACTGACAGTTCCAAAAATATATCCACACATATTATACAAATGTACATATGTTCCAAATCTCTTCAAATGTCACTGGTCCAATTTCAATCGAACTTTTTACACATACTACTATCTGGAGAGAAATGCTGTCCGGGTAAGAACCAGCAATCTCCTATTGGGGTAATGGTGGTGACGTGGAGAGAGAAGGAGGGAAGAGGAGATAAACAGGTAGAGAGGGGGGAAGGAGGAAACAGACATAGGCAGAGTGGAGGAGGAGATGGACAGAGAGAGGAAGGAGTAAATAGACAAAAAGGGAAGTAGCCGAGAAGGACAGAGGGAGGGAGGAGGGCGAGATAGACAGGGAGTGAGAGTGCGGAGGAGACAGTGAGGGAGTAGGAGATGGAGAGAGGGGGAAGGAGCAGAGGGATACATAGAGGGGAAGCAGGAGATGGACAAAGAAGAGGTGGAAGAGGAGATGGACAAAGAAGAGGTGGAAGAGGAGATGGTCCAACAGAAGATTGGAGTAAACATATGCCCGGACAACACCACCTGTTCAGTTATTATTTTATGAATATACAACACTGCTTCAGCAACACCCGTCCATTTGGCGAGATCTTGGTTTCATGGATGTTGCATTGCCTGTTTTGAATGTGCATGATTTACTCCTAATAAATTGTCTCTACGGGAAGTGTATACTGTATCCAATACATATGCGCATCTAGGTAGAAAGACGTTCGTAAACCCACGTAATTTTTTTTTTTTTTTTAGCAGAAACTAGCATTTGCTACTGGAAACCTACAGGGATTGAAACTACAGTGATGTCAACAAACTAACATTTGTGACTTACACTGACGTATACAGAGGGGCATTTAAGTAAGTGGCATTCCGATAATTGACGCTAAAGAACGGAAATTATGCATTTTGTCAATCTGTTTGACGTCGACGTATAAATTTATAGACGTCGTGTTCAATCCCTGGCTGGAGTCGGGAGCTTTTTCTCGCAGTTGCCGTTACCCGTGGCAATGCTACATGTGAAAAAATAGGGTTATGTCGTCGTTTGGACTCTTCGTTTAACTGCTACGCCAACCTCCTCGCCACCTAGAAATGGTTTGCCGAGTCGCTTCTCTCATAGGGCTATAGTGTACAACTACCATTGGGCCGAAGGCTAGCAAAACATAATAATGTCCAAATAAACATTCGGATCGGTATACGCTTCATCATTTATTGTATACAGTATGTGTCTAAACTAATATTACACTGTGGTTGCCACTACAAGCTCCACTAGAAGCTAAATACAATCGTGTGTGCACACACTACACACCCTGGTCCACCGTCGCACCTGTATCAAACTGCACATTTTCCCCTTCAGCTGCACACACACTGCATCCCGTCCCAAGGGAACTCCATCGAATCCCGTCTCCTGATCCGGAAATATGTGCAGGCCTGTCACAGCCAATTCCACTCTTACCTCATCCACAAAAAGTCTCCCTACGGACAACGCTTTGTCAAAGTCCAATCCCCGTGTAACCCACACCCGTCTCCATATTAACAACATGACTAAAATCTATCTCCTGATGATTACCCACTTTTTCGTGCAACCATATATCCACCTAATTTTTCCAGCCGCGGTAGTAACTCATGAAAATCACACAGCGCAATGTTAACGTAAATAGCAGCATCACCTGCTTTGCCATATTTTATACACTTCTGGAAAAAAATTCAACACATTCAAGGATAAGATCATTTTATTTGTAACTGATGTGACACGTATTTCACCATTGTAGGAGTATACGATCAATTCAGGCCAAATGAAGCACTCATGTCACAGTAAATGGTACCGAAACAGTCGCCTCATTACGCTGTACCTGTCTCTGGGACAAGAAAGCGTGTATTCCCGCGCGGAAACTATCATTAAGGTGCCGAATGGTATCCTGCAATAGATTTCCTAAACTTCTTGCGCGTTTCGTTGCAACTCGGGGTTGGTTAAGTTCCCGCTTCATCATGTCCCACAAGTGCTCTACTGGTGACCTTGGTGGCCAGAGCAGTAGTCGTACACCAGGAAGAGCAAGCAGTCGTAGGTGGACGCGAACTGTCCTGCTGGAAACGCACATCACCTTTCTCTCGAAGAAATAAAAGTAGCATCGATATAAGAACCTGTGCAATGTAACTGCGACGTTTAAGTGACAGCCCATCATATCATGAAGCTTGGGATGAGATCTCAGTGTCGTGGGAGAATACACTCCGGAATAACCCGCTCGCCAGGTCTATACCATACACGTGTACGCCCATCGCTCGCACACTTTCACTCTCCAGTCAGCTCTTTCATGACACCCGACTAGCCATGCAAGGCGGTTTTTGGTGTCAGTGGTAGCCTGGCAAGATCAACACGTGTTAATTGTCCTGCTGCAAGCAGACGATTCCCAATGATCCCTGATGACACCGCAGTTGCGACGTGTACCCAGATTCCGTCCCTGTATGACGTTCGGTCGGCTACCGCTGTTCACACAACGCGTCCCTCTTGGCAGGCGTCTGAACTACGCAGACGTCCAGACATGGTCAACAAGCCTGGGAATATTCCACTCATCACTGCTGAAAACGGCGACTCACCATCGATACGTTCTGGCCAATAGGCAGCAAACGGTTGATACATCCATCCAGCTTCCCGCAGACCCACAATGCGACTCTGTTCAAATGGCTGAAGCGGTTCAACACGAGTACGTACTCGTCGGCGGGCACTGTTGTACCCTAGAATGAATGTTGCAAACAGCGATAACCTCTAAACTCAGCGCAATTAATACCTGCAGAGTCAAAACAGTGTACACAAACACGCCTCCTGAGCGCCATCCCGTGGCCGATGACCGCGGCGAATGAATCACTAACACCACAACTCCTCAGCACGCACGTATTTTAGACAGGTACCACTGAAACTAGTCGCTGGGGATAGTGCATTTTTTTCCGGCAGTGTGTATTTTAATGCGTATGACCCCTTTACTATCGTGTAAATTCGTGTACATTTAAAACAAATTATGGAAGCAGATAAGTGCCGATAAGCAGCTCCATTACAGAGAAAGAATGTGCGTGATGCTGCAGCCCCGCGCGGCTGCGGCTGCGGCACAGATGCGGCGCCACCCGCCACCGCCACCCTCTACCCAGTGGCCTGGTAAATGGCAGACGCCCGCGTGACCTTTGTGCGGCCGCCGTCAATATGCGTGTCCTCAGCACCCACCCACGCCTGCCGCTGAGCCACGCTCTGCCGACAACGCCAATGGCTTGTGCGGGGTTTAGCAGCGACAATGAGGGCTTCCTGAAACTGAATCTCTCTCTCTCTCTCTCTCTCTCTCTCTCTCTCTCTCTCTCTCTCTCTCTCTCTCTCTCTCTCTCTCTCTCTCACACACACACACACACACACACACACACACACACACACACGACACTGGAGTAGCTGAGGGTCAAGATACGTAGATACGTACAGCCTATTACTTGACAAAGTGATGCGAACTCTAGTCCCAGCCGCACTGAGTACTTTCATTGTTACGTTATTGCGAACATCCATGTTAACAGTTATGGTCGTTGACGCTCTTACACAGTGAAAACACTGCGGAAAATGTCTTCGTGGACAGGCGGAAAGTCTTGACAACTTTTTTTCTTTTTTATTTTTCAATTTACTAGCGGCAAACATCCACGGAAAGGCGGAGGAACAAGCTTGCGAAAGGATAAAATCCAGTAAGACGATGGTGTGTAAATTATGAAACAACGACGCTCAGGTGAGTAGTATTGTGGAAAATCCCCAGGCTGCGGATCTACTCAATTGCCGGTCGTTGTGGCCGAGCGGTTCTAGGCGCTTCAGTCTGGAACCGCGCGACCGCTACGGTCGCAGGTTCGAATCCTGCCTCGGGCATGGATGTGTGTGATGTCTTTAGGTTAGTTAGGTTTAAGTAGTTCTAAGTTCTAGGGGACTAATGACCTCAGAAGTTAAGTCCCATAGTGCTCAGAGCCATTTTGAACGTACTCAATTATACAGGGTGATTCAAAAAGAATACAACTTTAGGAATTTAAAACTCTGCAACGACAAAAGGCAGAGCTAAGCACCATCTGTCGGCGAATTAAGGGAGCTATAAAGTTTCATTTAGTTGTACATTTGTTCGCTTGAGGCGCTGTTGAATAGGCGTCAGCGTCAGTTGATGCTAAGATGGCGACCACTCAACAGAAAGCTTTTTGTGTTATTGAGTACGGCAGAAGTGAATCGACGACAGTTGTTCAGCGTGCATTTCGAACGAAGTTAAACCTCCTGATAGGTGGTGTATTGAACGTTGGTATAAACAATTTACAGAGAATGGGTGTTTGTGCAAAGAGAAAAGTTCTGGACGGCCGAGAACAAGTGATGAAAATGTAGCACGCATTCAGCAAGCATTTGTTCGCAGCCCAGGAAAATCGACTCGCAGAGCTAGCAGAGAGCTGCAAATTCCACAATCAACTGTATGGAGAGTCCTACGAAATAGGTTAGTTATGAAACCTGAACGTCAACTACCCGAGGCGATGGATCGGCCGCCAGGCAGCCCGTGACAGAGCACTTCATCACTGGCCTCCAAGAAGCCCTGATCTTACCCCCTGCGATTTTTTCTTATGGGGGTATGTTAAGGATATGGTGTTTCGGCCACCTCTCCCAGCCACCATTGATGATTTGAAACGAGAAATAACAGCAGCTATCCAAACTGTTACGCCTGATATGCTACAGAGAGTGTGGAACGAGTTGGAGTATCGGGTTGATATTGCTCGAGTGTCTGGAGGGGGGCCATATTGAACATCTCTGAACTTGTTTTTGAGTGAAAAAAAAAAACCTTTTTAAATACTCTTTGTAATGATGTATAACAGAAGGTTATATTATGTTTCTTTCATTAAATACACAATTTTAAAGTTGTGGTATTCTTTTTTTAATCACCCTGTACAGTGATACTAAGCAAAAACATGAATCGAGCAGCCTTCAACTGTGAATTATTTTCAAGACGTTTATAAATTTATCGCTTAATTTTTTATTTAACATGCGGAGATTCCAACGCACTAATATTCCGCTCTATGACATTCTGGTTGTGGAAGTAGACGGACGCATCTGTGAGTTCTAGCGCTAGGCGACAAATTAACAAATTATTATAGTCCTTCAAATAAACAAGGTGACTGTATAAAAGTTTTATAACATACCACGACCTGATATTTGTTCAGAAGTCATGAGTCTATTAAAGCCTCTGTTAAGTCGAATGACGAGCAGCTTGAGTTAGAAGAAGCGGCGAAATCGACACGCAAGCGCCCCAAGTGGAGTCAAACAGGAAAGCTTGCACCGGGCTACGTGACCCACGACATTATTATTAAATACAGTGTCTTAAGGCAACTTTATAGCAGATTTTTTCCAACTGTATTTGTTTAGTCCGTTCTCTCATTACGTTTATTTTAAGTGCATTTGGAGCTCTTATGTAATAGTACGCGTGAGTTGTGAAGTATTCATAAATGTTATGTTCATTAGCATATTGCAACTTAATGATTATAAAATGAAAAGTATTTCTTGATGTTCTGTAACAATATCGTAATTATAAAATGAAAAGTATTTCTTGATGTTCTGTAACAATATCGTTGTTTCACGATCATATATTCAGTTTCTTAGGCCATCATCAAATCGAAACCGTGTGTTACAAGCATGTTTGCGACAGCCAGTTGCCATATGGTGACTGCCTATTTGTGAACGAATAAATTTTGCACGAAGTAATGTTTCCAATGCCCGCCCGGTCAGCCGAGCGGTCTAACGCACGGCTTTCCAGAGTGGGAAGGAGCGCCGATCCCCGGCACGAATCCGCCCGGCGGACTTGTGTCGAGGTCCGGTGAGCCGGCTAGTCTGTGTATGGTTTTTAGGCGGGTTTCCATCTGCCTCGGCAAAAGGGGGTTGGTTCCGCCTCAGCTAAACTATGTCGGCGATTGCTGCGCAAACAACTTCTCCACGGACGCGTACGCCACCATTACGCTACCACGCAAACATAGGGGTTACACTCGTCTGGTGTGAGACGTTCCCTGGGGGCTTGACAGGGGGCCGAACCGCACAATAACCCTGGGTTCGGTGTGGAGCGGCGGAGGGATGAAGTGGACTTAGGTAGTTAGGTCACGGAGGACTGCATTTTGTGGACTTTCAGAGCCTGATTAAATCATTCCGTTTCATTGTAAAATAGGGGTTATTTACATTTCGTCTCGAGATTCATTACAACACATTCACCAATTTCTGGAATTTATTTCATGTTATGGCGCCACTGTTCGAGCCTTGACTTCGTCGTATCTACGATAAGTGGAGTTGCACAGTGTAGGAACTATTCCTGGATTTCAGGAGCTGATCGAAGAAAAAAAAATGTTCACGGAGGAGGTGATCACAACCTCACGCTAGGCGTCAAGCGGTCGTAAGCTTTTCGTTTAGGCCAATAGTTTTTCGTGGCACAAGCTGATCTGTACCATCCCATACGCGGTTTCCTGTCCCATTCGCGAATGCTGTGGTAGGAAGTAGGAAGAGAGAGGGCGCCGGTAAAAGTATCCGCTTAAGTACTAATTTCTCTCATTTCGCGAAAGTCTTGGTATTTGAACAGTAAACCTCTCTGTGAAGCAGACTGCCACTCTGCCACAGGAGTTCATAATCATCTACGTGAAGTCGTCGCAGAGTGCACATTCGAGTCTTCTGTACCTTTGAGTTCTCCCACAATATTGTTTACATCTTATGATTTCACCCTGTTACGATCGACATGTCGAGTTCCATCTGCTACCAGGCTCTGGATGTTAGATCGACACTCGGTAAGCTCATATTGTGTTCACAAAATGACTGAGAATCTGCATTTGCTGTCTTCCAAACATTCTGGTTTCCAAAGCCGAATCTAGTATTTAGGACACAAAATGAAATGCGTGAATGAGGTTTTCTTTATCAAGCACATTTCGCACCATGTCTCTGATGTCTCTGATCTACGTATCACGTACTACATCACTGACTCATAAGTAATGGAAGGGGTTTAGGATCAGTACTGGCCACCGGACGTCATCTTACGCTCAACGTGGCACCCATGGTGTTGATCATGATCTTCACTAGCACGATAACTACAAACGAATGCCTCCTTGTGCGATACAGAGTTACATCCCTTCCTACTTTTGTCGGTCTACTGCAACAAATGACTGTACAGATAACGCAACGTTTTCTTGACAGATGTGGTTGTTACCATGACAGATCCATTAGAAACAGAAACAAATATCAGTGGAATCAAACTAAAAAGTGTTTCCCTAGTTACTAATCTTGATCAAAGAACACACTTTAAAAAAAAAATAATTTGAATACGATAAAAAGTAACTTCAACGACCATAAAAAACATATCTGCTTATGTTGCTGATGTTCGGTTAGTTAGCCACTGTTTGGTTTTAATAACATGAAATGTACATGTAAGTTCATCGGAAAAAACTCTAGTTACCCAGTTAACAGAACGCAGTGGTCGCTTTGCAGTCGCAGCACTACAGGGCTCACGGTGATATTTTACGTGACAAATATTTTGTCCGGAGAGCTTACATGCGTCGCAACTAAATGCCTGAGGTTTTTGAAATCAAACTGACCAAATCGGTCACGTGACCATCTCTATGCGACGGTCGTGAACGTGTGTGTGTGTGTGTGTGTGTGTGTGTGTGTGTGTGTGTGTGTGTGTGTGTGTCACTCGGTTGTATGGAATCAACGCACTAAGATGAGTGTATGTGGAGACACGACAGAGTGGGTGGAACGAGCGATCACTCATGACCACACACACTAGGAATGAAGTTGGTCTATCGCGCGGGCTATCCAACACGTCTACAAGGAATGTTTTCACCACTTGCGGCCAAGTAATACGGCGTTAGTGCGGTGGTCGTGAAAGACTCTCAGCAACACGTACCAGGGACGAGTGTCACACCTTGCCCATCATCATCAGTTTCAAACCTGACAGGGATTGCTTCGGTCAATATTTAATGAACCTCCATCTCACCCAGTTTTCGAGCGAAAATTCCGAAGGAAACTGGATGCAGTTGACATTTGGAGCTGGATACCTCGCGAAAAGTCATTGTTTGACAACGGTGTGTAAAGCTGCACGACTTCAGTTGGCCAAACAGCACAAACTGGACAGCAGCTGACTGGGCGGCGTGTAGTTTCGTCTGACGAGTCGCGATTTTGCCACTTTCCAAATGATGCGAACAGTCGAGTGGCCGTATGGTCCGAGACTTTTAGCTCGTTTGGTTCAGATTGGAGGTGATGTCAGATGTTCTACGTATCACGACTTTGGTCACCGAGACTACTGGAACCTGAGTGAGTCAAAGTGTTGTATTTTCAGCTACATCTTCATGAGGAGTATACTGGGTAGACTTCCGTCTTTCACAATGACAACAGTCGTGTTCATAGGTTTTCACACATACGTTCCTTTCACGAACACTCAGGCACGGTATCGCATGCCAACTGGCCTGATATACCACCAGATTCCAAAAGCGATAGAAAATATTTAGGATTCCTCGGGACCCCGGTGAAACGTGGCTATCAACATCCCCAAAATTTTCTAGCTCTGCGGGATCTAATAAGTGAGCGTTTTGAGCATGATCTGGCATATCTGAAGAAAGGCGACAAAGCTTTTCGTTTTATTTGCTTACAATCGACCTAGTTCTTTGGACAGTTCATGTGACACACCAACCATTCTATACGCCACTGCAGACGAGCATGTGACCTGATAATATTGTCGGCGTATACAGGGTGGTCAGAAACAGTCTGAAAAGCTTGTAAGAGAGCTGCAGGGGAGATCGTGCTGAGAAATAAATGTTAAGAAAAAAATTCGTTACGTTCCGCCGTTTCCGGGTTAATTAACATTCAAATTAGCCAATCAGATCATTGATTGCGCAAATTCAACCGGCCCTTCAGCGACGGTGTCGCCAAACGTGTTCTTCGTTTGGTTTCCTAAAACCGAACAAGAGAGCGATACAAAAATTGGATATGGGTTGCTAGAGAGGATCGAACCCGAGCCAAGGGCTGAGCAGTCTTGTACGATATCATCTACGCTATGAGAACAACTGACAATTTTATCTGGCAGGTCGTTTGAATTTGCGCGGTCAATAGCCTGACTGGCTTACTCCAATGCCAATTAACTCGGAAACGGTACAGCATTTCGATTTTTTTCACAACAATTATTTCCCAGCACAATCGACTCTCCAACATCCATACAGGCTTTTCAGACTGTTTCTGACCACCCTGTATAGTTTCCTATCCACTCGATTTCCATTACTGTGACCTTCAGTTTCAGAATCAGGCGAGCTGCGGGACACCGTATGTATGAAGAAACATTTACACTGTAACAACTTGTTCCTCAAAGTTCTTCATTACGAAAGAAAAAAGGTCGTAAGGAGTCGAAAATGATAATATCGCACGTGCACAAGCAGACGCAGACGCAGCAGGAAAACAGGAGTGGGTACGAGATGGGTCGGCAGAAGCGCCAGGCTTATCCAGGAGGCTACGTCAGCTCCGTGGCGCCATTTCTGGGAATGGAAAGAGAAGGCCGGGTGGGCACCTGCGCCGCGGCCGGAAGTGTCACGTCGGGCCGCCGGAAGCGCGGCTGCAGTTGTAGCCGAGCCCCGCCCCCACCCCGCCAGAACCTACCGGCGTCGACTCCTCCATTCAGCCGCCACGCCACACAGTGGCGTGCGTATACCGTCCGCAGCATGTCTTCCTGCATATCGATTTTACGTACTGCTCTCAACTGGCTCCAGTCCATTCACATATGCTGCGCGTCGCTCAGTCTGTACCAAGCTACCAGGGCTATACGGAAAGTAACCTCTTATACGGGTGATTCAAAATTAAGTGTACACGCGTCACGAGTGTAATTTATGCATAAAATTAAGAGTAAAATGTTAGATAAAGTTCTTTTAGTTTCGAGATATGCAGTAGAGTAGGAACCAAAAGTGCACCACAAACAACACAAAATTAATTCTTCTCAGAAAGCAACGACACGAAGGGACCCGAATTTCAACACAACTACTACGTTTTGTACACTTACCCCAGAACATGTTCAAGATGTCCACGTAGACGAAGACAGTGATGTGCTCGACACCTTACCACTCCGGGAATGTTGCGGACTATGTTCGTCTCATATTGCATTTCGTGCAAATCAACTGAGCAATGCACAGGGATGTACAAAGCGACACGAGTCGATATGCACCCGAACACTACACCGCAAAAGCTTGTACTGGGCCATGATGTTTAGGATCTTTGGTAGTGTTAACTCTGCCGCGTGGAGCGCGGGCAGGGCAGAGAGAGTCTGGCTGCAGGAGGGCAGTGGAGCAGGTGTGTTGTGTGACGCTCCCGCGAGTTGCCGCGCTTTCGGGGTTTGGCAGCATGTAATTGCGCTCGACTTGCGATGATAGTTTCTGACACGGTGTCGCGGACGGGAAACGTTAGCTGGCACACATCAAGAGCCCGTTTCGGCTGGAGACGGTGTCGAGAAGAAGGCGCGCCAACATCCAGCTTCTGCAACAGCGACGGCCGACAATGAGTGACTGTCGCCACCTCCTCGATCGACGACTTCAAACCTTCAATCAACCAACAAGGAAGACTGGTAGCACGTAAAGTTTTAGAACTGTATGGCAGACCTCAGCTTTTAAAACTGTTCAAATCACAAAATTATAGCAACGTAGCATGAACCTTTGTTGTCATTGTCCCAATTGCATTACCAAGCAGGGTCCCTTCCTTTTCCGGAATGAACCCGAGTGTCGTTGAAATTCGTACGCCAGCATTACAGTAATATCACTCCATTTCACTGCTTTAAGTTCAAAGTTCAGTTAAAGTACAATATTTGGATTACACAAGCACAAATTAAGAGTGCGAGTTTTGTTAGCATATTTTAGCTTACCTGTGACTGCAGCTCAGCTTGGTACGTACTAAATTTTACTGTTGTTAATTGTTCAGAATCATTTAATTCAAGTTCAAAGTTAAATCTCTTATTTCTAAGTTGCGTAGATTCAAGTAGCTTTTGAAATGATTGTTGAGGTAGCCCAAGACTAACCGTATTTTACTGAATTTCGATGTGCTTCAGAAACAAAGCTCACTATTAATTTCAGTCACTAAATTAACTTTCAATTTTCTGGTTTTATTAATCCTTTTGCTAAATTAAGTCAGAGTGTAGCGAAATTTATTACTTCTGACAAACATTTAGTTTTCATGCAACACGTGTCAACCTTCAGTTGCCACGCTTTTAGTGCTAATTATATGTGCATTAATCTTTCATTTTCAGTTATTATAGTAGTTGTCCATAGGACTGGCGACCGTAATTTTCCCCAAATCTCAAATATGTAATTAACACCAATTAATTGTTAACGTAACGACCGCACATTTACTTTCTTTATTAATTTTACCCTTTTCTCAAAATAAATTTCCACCAATTTCATTTGCATTTTTCCTTTCATTTAGATGTAACCCTTTCCTCCCTCTTTACCGACAGATTAACTTCGGTGACGATTGCTTTTCCCAAATTTCCATTAGGTACACGCGGTTTAATTTGTCACTGTCATTAAGGTCGATAAGTGGGGGGGAGGTTACACACTGGACTTTATCATCTCCGTAACACTTTCGCGATTACTAAATCATCCTGTAACGAAGCGCGCTACTCTCCGTTGAACCTTCTCTATCTCTTCTATCAACTATCTGGTACGGATCCCACACCGGTGGACAGTATTCAAGCAGTGGGCGAACAAGTGTACTGTAGCCTACTTCCTTTGTTTTCGGACTGCATTTTCTTGGGATTCTTAAAATGAATCTCAGTCCGGCATCTGCTTTACCGACGATTAATTTTATATGGTCAATCCAATTTACATCGCTCCTAATGCCTACTCCCAGATAATTTATGGAATTAACTGCTTCCAGTTGCTGACCTGCTATATTGTAGTTAAATGATGAAGGATCTTTCTTTCTATGTATTCGCCGCACATTACACTTTTCTACATTCAGATTCAATTGCCATTCCCTGCATAATGCGTCAATTCGTTGCAGATCCTCCTGCATTTCAGTACAATTTTCCATTGTTACTACCTCTCCGCAAAAAGCCTCCGTGAACTTCCGATGTTATCCATAAGGTCATTTATATATATATTGTGAACAGAAACGGTCCTACGACACTCCCCTGCGGCACACCTGAAATCACTCTTGTAATTTTCTTATCATAATAAAACTCATTAATACGACTTGTTTGATTGATTGTCTAGCGGACCGAGTATGCAGGTTTCCTAGACATTAAAATACCAATCCGCTGCTCAAAGCGACCAGAGAGGATGTGATTAATATGGCAGGAAGACAGTAAGAATGTGGAAAACCGAACATATAATCCTTATTTGCAGCGTTCTCACATGGTAAACCAACAAATAGTATAGTCTATTTTATCTATGATGAAGATGACAAGGTGTTTCTTACTTAGGAAAGCCTGCTATATAGCCGCTTCCTGAACTCACTGATGTGGAGAACGGAGCCGTGTGTATGCCACGATCTGAAGACACAGTAAAAAAAAGGCTCTGAGCACTGTGGGACTTACCTTCTGAGGTCATCAGTCCCCTAGACTTAGAACTCTTAAACCTAACTAACCTAAGGACATCACACACATCCATGCCCGAGGCAGCATTCGAACCTGCGACCGTAGCGGTCGCGTGCTCCAGACTGTAGCGTCTAGAACCGCTCGGCCACCCTGGCCGGCGAAGATATAGAGTCCTACGAAGTAATTGTTGCAGTGGCTAGAACTTTCTTTCATTTAGATGTGCGATCTCATTAAATGTAAAATGCACTTCTGCGGCCTCCATGTCCGTTCTGCTTACTCAAGGACCTTCACATTTACCCTAATGTGTTTCTCGTTTTAAATATTCGCAACTCAGAATATTTCGAAGCGATAAACGGAAATCGAACCGGGAAGCCTGAGTCAGTATTGAGTGAAGCTAACCCGTACCCCATGGTAATGATTATGATCGAGGAAGGCTCAGAGATACGCATCAGCCAGGTGAACGTGTTAATAGCACTTAAAGAACGCTGGAAGTGACACAAAGTGAAATGTGATGACTGTGGAAACTTGGTGTTGTCTGACCAATCGCTGTGCGTCGGGGAAGCGATGACACTACAGCCTATAATAGGCACCGAAGAACAAACGGCCAGAATAGCGACAGGTAACGGGTCTTGCCTATAGCAATAATCGCTTCAGGTGGGGTGGGTACTTCAGGCACATTTACAAAACAACTGCCATTTGTCTGTATGTCAGCCTTTGGGGCGTGTTCCACTGCACTACATCCAAATACATGCTATACATGCTCCACAAGCCACCATACAGTACGTGGCGTAGGGTACCTTGTACCACCACCAGTCATTTCCTTTCCTGTTCCACTCGCAAACAGAGGGGAAAAACGACTGTCTAAATGCCTCCGTAAGAGCCCTAATTTCACTTATCTTTGTGTTCCCTACGCGAAATGTAAGTTGGTACAATCGTTCTGCAGTCAGCTTCAATTTTCTCAATAGTGTTCCTCTAAAAGAATGTTGCCTTTCGTCCAGTGACTCCTATTTGGGTTCCCGAAGCATCTCCGTAACACACGCGTGTTGTTCGAAACAGCTGGTAACATATCTAGCATCCCGTTTCTGAATTGCTTCTATGTCTTCCTTCAGTCCGATCTGGTAGATATCTCACTCGAGTAGTATGCCCACTCAAGAACAGGTCGCACTAATGTTCTATACGTGGTTCCCTTTAAAGACGAACCATACTTTGCTAAAATTTCCGCAATAAACCATAATCCACCATTCACCTTCCCTACTACCGCCCTTACATCCTTGTATCATGTCATATTGCTTTGCAGCGTTATGCTTAGATATTTAATCGAGGCGGAATGTGGCAAAGACATATGGAATGGAGCGAGATAGGGAAGGCGAATGGACGACTTCAGTGCCGAGTCGGTCTGCAGTTGCGTTTTAAACTTTGCGAAAAACGACTTACTGCAATGGTCACAGGTGACAGATAAACTTAGTCAAGATTGTGTTTCGGAACACCAACTGCTCTGCACAGAGGGAGGGCGGCGTTATAGTGTCCAAAACATTCCAAAAGGCGACACCTGCGATAACCTAGAGTCATGTGCAGAACAGTTCAGTGCAAGAACTCCGCTGCATACGTCGTGTATTGCCGTATGCGGAGGACACATTCATTGCCGTCTATTAGTATGGACAACCTTGTTGTGTGTATAGTTGTTTGTATTTGCAAAGTGGGATTCTCTAAATGAATGTATTTTCTGTGATGGCCTACTTCCAATATTAATAAATATCAGAGTACAGTGGATGATTCAGTGTCGGAATGTACGCAATTTTACTAGCTGCAGTGTCATTATGACCATCAGTAATGGATACAAATAAAAAGGTCTCTTTCTCGTTTTAAGTATGTCATTTGTCTCAAAGAAAATTGAAGAAATGTTTTAAAAGGCCTCACCTGTCACAAGTTAGCAAGTACATTAGAAAATAATATGATAAATTTATAAGCTAACAATATACGGAAGACTGGAAACCAAGAATAAAACGTTTAACCAAAGGACGGAGAGTTTCAAGTAATGCCGAACTGATTCCTGACGTGTTACTACGTGACAGATCCTTTTATAATTCGAAAGTGCTAACTATTTTCCTACCGCGGCTTGCAACAATACTGTAATTGATACAGGTCTTTGGCAGCATGAGTGATAGATCTATTACGAACGCACTAGTTCACTAGTAGGGCCTCTTCTGAAGCTCTCCCTTTCCTACAAAAAATGGTTCAAATGGCTCTGAGCACTATGGGACTCAACTGCTGAGGTCATAAGTCCCCTAGAACTTAGAACTACTTAAACCTAACTAACCTAAGGACAACACACACATCCATGCCCGAGGCAGGATTCGAACCTGCGACCGTAGCGGTCGCGCGGTTCCAGACTGTAGCGCCAGAACCGCTCGGCCACCAGCGGACGGCCTCCTTTCCTACAAATACACCAGGTGTTCAAAAGTATCAGGACACCCCGAAAAACAGACGTTTTCATATTAGGTGCATTGTGCTGCCACCTACTGCCAGGTACTCCATTTCGGCGGCCTCAGTAGTCATTAGACATCGCGAGAGAGCGGAATGGGGCGCTCCGCGGAACTCACGGCCTTCGAACGTGGTCAGGTGACTGGGTGTCACTTGTGTCATACGTCTGTACGCGAGATTTCCACACTCCTGAACATCCCTAGGTCCACTGTTTCCGACGTGATAGTGAGGTGGAAACGCGAAGGGACGGACAGGCACAGCACAAAAGCGTACAGGCCGACGTCGCTTGTTGACTGACAGAGACCGCCGACAGTTGAACAAGGTCGTAATGTGTAATAGGCAGACATGTATCCAGACTACGACACAGGAATTCCAAACTGCATCAGGATCCACTGCAAGTACTATGACAGTTAGGCAGTCGGTCTGGTTCGGAGGCAAAGAGTTTTATACTCGTAAAGTCTAGAAGTACTAAATCAATGTTTTCATTTAGCCAAGGCATCGCTGAAATTGTGTGTGGAGAGAGCGAGAGAGAGAGAGAGAGAGAGAGAGAGAGAGAGAGAGAGAGAGAGAGAGAGAGAGTTGAGTTTCACACTATCGGTATTTTACGAACCTGTGTCGATTTCCATAAAAAGCACTTTTACGTAAAAGCTATCATTTTTAAGTCATAGTATCATTTTTAATTCAAGGTAATTTCTAAGGTATTTTAAATGGTGTATTATTCAAGAAGAACAAACTGCCCACATTTCATAAATTTCTTACTCCTGAATTTTTTCACAAATGGTCACGGCTTCTAAACTGAAACGTGAATATTAATAGTTTTATGTCGAAGTTTTTCTGAATGTTGTAATTCGATTACAGGGAGGAGATTACTAAATACAGAACGAAAATGTAGGTCAAAATGTGAGAAACATTGTTCAATTTATTCAAAATTCATACAGGTTCCTTGTATCCGAATCTTTACAGTGGACAATTAGGTAATAGTCGAGAGAATATGAAATGCACATGAGAAATAATCGCATTGACCCAAAAGAAAACATCGCATGAAACGTACCCTAATGGCAAAAAAGCCCGGAAATGCAGTATAGAAAACGTACACAAAGGTTTCGTTGTCGCGCGTAGCAAGTGGCCAAGGATAGCGATGACTTGACCATCATAATGTCGAGAGGAACAGCATGGAGTAATGTAGATTACCGAGGAAGGATTCGCGCAACCAGCCAGTCCCTGGTTATACTTTCACATAAATTTTACAGTTTTTGACTACTCCCGATAGTCGTGATATCTACACTTTCCATAGATAGGTATGAAACCAGTTATATTTTTATAAGTTTGAAAACCTAAATATTGATTAAACTGCAACGGATTTCTTGACAATGAATTTTCAGAAAAAATAGAGATAGCCTGGAGGCTTTTAATAGCAGACACACAGTGGAAATGCCTAAGTGAGGAATATCTAGCACTGACGAGCCGTACAGTACACTGAACACATTCAGTACAAAACGCAGACTTTCATCTAGATCACCCAACCCCAGTAACGGGTGTCCAGGTAATACTATTTTCAGAAAAAGAAAGTGGCACCTGGCACTCTCTTTTTCAGGTAACAGGGTGCAGAGTACGCATTTCTAACAAAAGTGTAGCTTCGATGATACACGCGAACCTGCTGTGTTGATGTCTATTTCGAGGAACATGGGATCATCAAGAACAGAAAGCTTACTACAAGAAGAATGTTGACTGTTCTGGCAAAGCTGGGTTGTTGGCCACATTTCAAGGTGGATGGTTATGGACAATGTCTCCAACGCAATACATGCCGTATCTCGTTCAGAAGCGTGACTAAGCAACGCCGCTGAATCACGTCCTACGCGAAAACGTGGAGCCCGGTAAAATCAACAACTGCTTCTGTTAACAAGAATACACAATAACTTGACAATGAGTACGGTTAAGCGATTATGAAATGGATCAACCTTACGAGGTGTATTTCGTGTAACCACCCCACGTTGCCGGCCGGGGTGGCGAGCGGTTCTAGGCGCTACAGACTGGAACCGCCCGACCGCTATGGTCGCAGGTTCGAATCCTGCCTCGGGCATGGATGTGTGTGATGTCCTTAGTTTAGTTAGGTTTAAGTAGTTCTAAGTTCTAGGGGACTGATAACCATAGAAGTCAAGTCCCATAGTGCTCAGAGCCATTTGAACCGAAACAACAGGAATATGTCTTCGTTTGTGTACGGCACTCTTTACAAAGATGAAGCGCAGAAAACATTGGGCACTTTTTTTTAATATTGTCAGATGTATTTATCTTTTTCTTTCAATTTAAACATGGTCAGTAATGTTGCACTGCAAAAGCTGCATTACATTCAGTTTCGTCATTCCAGCAACAGTACTACTAAGACCGTCTCCGTAGCTCGAAGGTTAGTGTCGCTGTCTTCGGGACGGAAGGATCCGGGTTCGATTTCTGGTATCTCCAGAGACCTCTTCTGGGGTAAGGTCTCGTACAACGCCCTTGTGAGGCCAGGTGGTTGAATACAGAACCATCGGCAGCTTCAGGATTCGTCTACTAGCAACGAAGACTGGAGAGATTGGCGACATGTCCAACGATCGTGCATCGCTCCTCGTTTTGGGACGCAGGCAGCAGTCTCTCAGTCAGAACGGGCTTAGGCCCAATCCGTGAAAGGAGTTTAGGGTTTAGCAATGGTACTAGACTAAAAGCAGTCACTTTGTTGCTTTTCCTCCGATGCTCCCTGGATATCCTATTCCATTGCCCCGTCTGTCTTTGCTTATACATGGGCGACTATCGAACCTATTATATCCTTCGGCCTGTCATCGAAATGAGTGTCAAATGGCTGGCGATCCCCAAAGGTACATTTACTGTACGTCTTTCTGCCTACTTACAAAATTTTCGAGCTTTTTTTTTTTGTACCTAGACCTGTTCCTGAACATACGAGTTTCAATGTCATTACTCCTCGAAACGTACGTGGTGCTAGAACGTTGCACCACAATAAAATGGTTGCAAGTCTTACAAGGATAGGTCCCCAGCGGTGGTATTGACTTTTTGAAAACATCTATACGGTTACGTAGGTTAACGTCCTAGCATTACACCCTACAACCATTCACCCTCGTGGGCTCTCGTTTGCGAGTATTCAACGAAAAAAAGTCGTAATTTTGGGTGACGCTCTACAGCTTCAAAAACGTAATTTTCTTAGAGATACGGTTAATTATTTTAACGAATATAGTACAAGCCTCACATGCAAGAGGGTGTGGGTTCGAATCTCATCAGTTACTATAAATTTTTTAATTTTTAAATTTTTGTCGAAATGACTTTGACCATTATTTTTATTCTATTAATTGGTTTAAAGGAATTTCTTTGTTTCTATTTCTTTATCACGTCGTTTTAATCACGGTCTTAACTTTTTAAACTGCTCTCATTTTTCCTTACTACAATTACTTTTCCACTTTGACTCTTCATACGTGTGACTTTAATTTTCCATGCAGTAACAACATCCATTAGTTTTCTTACGCCTCACAATACTATATTTTCCACCACGTTGTTGCATTTAATTATTATTTCCAGTCACCATTTTGCTTTAATTTTGTTTTACTTATAAAATCACTTCTTTCGTTTAAATCTTCATCTGCATTGTTTTGTGCATTGTGCAATAAGAATTTGTTTTAAATGTTCTATGACGATTACCATCGCAGAAAATGTACATCTTGTCACGAAAATTACATTTTTGGCGCCACTGCACATATAAATAAGATTTTTTCGCCCTGTTTTACCGATAGATCGGCAATTTCAAGTGTTTAATTATTATTATAGGTAAATAAAAGCATTTATATAATTAAATTCATCTGTGCAAAGATTCCAACTGGAAAAAGAATGATGAGAGGAAAAAATAAGAGCAGTTGGAAAACACGGTCATTAAAAACACGTGACAAAGTAACAGGAATTAAAAAATTACACCTAAACCAGTTAATCTAATGAAAATATGGTCGAAGTCATCTCGGTAAAAATTTGAAAATAAAAAAGCTTCGTAGCCCCTGACGAGATTCGAACGATCTCTTGCATATAGGACTTGGTAACGCTACACATCCAGCCCGTAAAATCTCTCTCTTTTAAAGCTGTACAGCATAACGCAAAAACCACTCGAAATTACACACACACACACACACGCACGCGCGCGCGCGTGTTTTTTGTCGATTACTATCAATCAAGGGCCTTTGAGGGTGAATGGTCGCAGGGTGTTATACCTATATTACGGTATAGATAATTTCGAAAAGTCGATCTGACCTCTCGGGACCACGCCTTGTTGAATATGAGTAAGTGGCCACATTTGGCTGCACTGTGATGCAGCTGCGTATGAGCACCATTAACTCCGTTTGTTTCTTGCTATGACGCGACACGCCGCGCAGTCGATTCCAGTCAAAAAAGAACGCTTAAATTGTAACGGTCGGATATTTGCCAGTAATATATTGCCGGGCTAAGCAAAGAGATACTAAAATTGAAGTCGCTAGTAACTGATGAAAAAGGAAAACAAAAACGGAAAACCAAGTATAAAGGTTAGCAACTGATTATATGGTATGAAGATAAGTGTATTTCGGACGAATGAGTGGCGGCGCACTGTGACTGTTTATGTAACTCGTTCCACAGCTCTCGGCTGTGCCTGCGGCGGGAATGTGCACGCGCGGCGCGCCGCGGCGCCGTCCGGCCAGAGTCCTCAATGGTGGGATGGATGCCGTCGGTACCTGCGGCAGCTCGCCAGCGGCCGCCTGCCGGGAGGGGGGGATGACGTCAATGTCCTGGGCACGTGACCTTGGGGTCGGATTCAGCTCGTTGCGGCCGGCTGCGCTCTCGGCGCAGCGCAGTTCTGGCCTGCTCTGCTCTGCACTGCCCTTGCGGGCAGGTGGCACCCCCTCGTCCCCCACCCTCCCAGCCCGAACATACAGGAGAGCCAGCCGAAACGCACCATTACTCTCTTCTAGCATTCCGCCATATCGTCGGGGCACCCACAAAAAGTGTCTGGGAACATAACCGACGTTATACGTTATCACGACCCTTCAGATGTATTCCTGTCGTAGCGAAACCAAACGTTTATTTATGTTATGCTCTCGTTATCCACGTTTCTCTTAATAAAGTTTTCGCAAATAAAATCAACTCTTTTGTTCTTCATAGCATTCAACTCGAGACCAATGCTCAACGATTGTCTTTGTAAAAATGGTTCAAATGGCTCTGAGCACTATGGGACTTAACTGCTACGGTCATCAGTCCCCTAGAACTTAGAACTACTTAAACCTAACTAACCTAAGGACAGCACACAACACCCAGCCATCACGAGGCAGAGAAAATCCCTGACCCCGCCGGGAATCGAACCCGGGAACCCGGGCGTGGGAAGCGAGAACGCTACCGCACGACCACGAGATGCGGGCTGTCTTTGTAAAGATCGAATTTTTATCTAGCTATTCTTTTGCTCCTATCTGAAACGCATCTAATTTTTTATCTGGTTATTCTTTTGCTCCTGTTCTGACACCCTCGTAGCAAGAATACAAAATATTATCAAAATTCTTTCTAGCGGCTGGTCTCCGAAATCTGACGGGTGTAATGGAATGTCTGTTGACACCTGTTTTTGGCCGGCCGAAGTGGCCGTGCGGTTAAAGGCGCTGCAGTCTGGAACCGCAAGACCGCTACGGTCGCAGGTTCGAATCCTGCCTCGGGCATGGATGTTTGTGTTGTCCTTAGGTTTAACTAGTTCTAAGTTCTAGGGGACTAATGACAATCATCTAAACAAGCGCGACACGAAACTGGTATGTGGCTTTTCAATTACGCTGGCCAATGCAACAATTAGGAGCTTTTGTAACAATTTCTATCTTTGACGTTCTTCGCTTTCGCGGATGTCTTCCTGTCAACTTAGGGTTTACCGTTTGCCTTATTCGCACAGAGAAGATATTTGCCGAAATTTTACTCGGAAGTCGGAGTAATTTAAACAACAGTGAACACGTTTAGCAATTTTTTCCTCGTGCTGTTGTAGACGTGCGACGGTATGTAAAAGATTTAATCCACCACTAATTCTATATTCATTCGAAATCTGGGCAGCAAAATCGACGTCTGTCATGCCACTCTTCCTTATGTTCGTAGAACGTATTTATGGAAATTAGACATGTAGTACGAAACCAGCGACCTCCCACTTCCCTTTCCCCATTCGGAAGCTGCAACTCCCAACTTTTCGACAACATATTTGAAATTATCTAAAAGTAATTAACTTGCGAAATAACTGACATCAAAACTTCAGGCCTTCCAAATTTAAATCGCCTATTTTGGTTTAATGACCGCAAGATTCTGAACTAAAAGAATATAATTTTATTGCTGTATTTTTTCTGCATCAGACAACACCACTCACTACTTAATTCCGTCGATAATTAATATTTCGAATAATTTACTCTTAAAAGATTTATTTCACGATGGACGTCATAGCCGTAAGTAGGAGATTTCAGAAACTGCATAATAATTACGTTCCATGTATCTTTGTGAAGCTGAAACATTTTACAGACATCAAATAATAATAATGTCTTAAGAGCCCGTGCCAAATTGATATCACCACCACCACCACCACCACCACCACCACCACCACCACCACCACCACCACCACCTTGCGCTTGTCATTAAATAGACACCCCTACCGCAAGCCACCAGTTCGCGAACGACCAGCATACAGGCTAAGTCTGTTGGCTGAGTGCACCAATCTCGATTAACAGTTAACCGAGGTTAAGGCGATACATAATCCTGTTCAACGCAAAATTCTGGTGCACCAACAACGATCTAAGTTAAACGAGGGACTCGACCGCGGTTATATTTAACCGGGGCTCTTTCCCGGTTTTCTCGATATAACCGCGGTTTTAGAAGCATACGCTATTAAGATGGCGGCGCGTTTTGATGTTATGAGTGGCACTGAGGAAGAATTGTTATACCTTGACCATTTAAATCGTGGCCGAAACCGTGTTGGAGTGATTGTGGAAAGGGGAAACCCTTTTGAAGATTATAGTGACAGGAAGTTTGGAGAGAGATTTCGTCTGTCAAAAGAAACAGTGTGGTGGTTATTAAACCAAATTAATGACAGGTTAGAATTACCTACTGATCGGAATAACCCTATTTCGCCGATGAACAGACTTTTGATTACTTTAAGGGCATATGCAACACATGCGTTCAACATTCTTATTGTTGACAACAATAAAGTACATCGTACAACAACACAACGAATCATCAGTGATGTATCAGACATCATAGCATCAATGTCTCTTCGCTTTATAAAATTTCCTTCAATTTACACACTTCTGCTTGTCGACGGAAAACACATCAAAGACAGAAAGTGACATCAGCGATTATCTGTGCAATTTCATATTTACTAACATCTTTGCGTCGCCAGAGTACGTTCCATTGCAATGTACAGAGTTCACCGCGGTCAAATGCACGGTTAGCTAACGACGGTTTGCTGACCAGCGATTAACGTTGGTGCACTGCAGAAACAATTTAAACATGATTTACTTTTAACCATGATCGCGGGACCTTGGTTATCGCCGGCCGGAGTGGCCGTGCGGTTCTGGGCGCTAGTCTGGAGCCGAGCGACCGCTACGGGCGCAGGTTCGAATCCTGCCTCGGGCATGGATGTGTGTGATGTCCTTAGGTTGGTTAGGTTTAATTAGTTCTAAGTTCTAGGCGACTAATGACCTCAGAAGTTAAGTCGCATAGTGCTCAGAGCCATTTGAACCTGGGTACCATGCTTTTTGACCGGGGTTGGTCCACTCGGCCATTAATGTTTGGAAATAGCCGTTCTGTATTCGTTGGATCTTAAAATTTGGAAATGTTCCACCACAGGGAATTTAAATAGATCCATTTGTCACCAAGATATTATTTCTTACTTGTGGCAGTCGGCGAAGTAAACATGCAGCTACACTTGTAGCTCTGCTATTTGATAGCGTCGTACTTCTCAAGAATCGTAGTGTTTTCACCGTTTTCCAGAAACATCCCTCCTTAATCCATAAATATCATTAACTTCCCACATACATGTAAAATTCATTTCAGCTAAAAAAAAAAAAATATAATACTGAAAACGAATATAAGAGATCATCTTCCATGATCTGACTTTATGCGCGTCTAAGTTTGTTGTTTCAATATCACATGTCGTTCACTTCCAAGTCTTCACCGAATTTGTAACCAACATCTAGTGAAACAGAGAGAAATTGCTGATTGAAAGAAGATTTACATCAAAAGAGGTTTTAACTGTCACAGATATTTTCTTTACATCGTTTAAGTGATTATTTCGGTAAGGATATGACCAAATTGGAAGCGTCACTTTATAACAGGTTTTGATTCCTACATAATCTGATGTTGTTGTTCTCAGACCCACAACTTCTTGACGATTGCTCGTAGTTACGAAGACTTCTAACTGTAAATACAACCGCACCCAACAAATGCACACGCTGGAGCCTCGACACCTGTCGAACAGCTCAACAGCCACTTCTCCTCCGCCGTTCTCCCCACGGCGCTAAACACTACGTTTTTGGCAACGCGTCTGCCAGGAGGCGAGACGCGTGCAGTGGCTGGAGGTGCGGTCAGGCGGAGGAAGCCCGGAAATGCCGCCAGCAGCGACGCATAGCACAGCGGCTAAAAGCGGCTCTCGGGTGCGCCGGAGGTTCCCACTCGGCTCGCACCTCTCACTCAAGGCTTGCGACTGGAACTAGTTCAAACTATTTACGTTACGCCTGACACGAACGTTGCAACTTTAAGTGCCCTGGCTTTAATAATACAGTAAACTGGCTGTAGATACTAAAACAGTTCCATACCTTCTTTACATTCTGCGTTATGACTAAATGACGTTTCGTAGTGTATTCTTTACGAGCTCTTGAGTGATGTTTAGGCTTGTACTGTATGTAGACTCGGCTCTGCTTCGGTATGACATTGCCAGGCTGCGACCTTTGTAAGGCTATTTCCCTGCACCCGCATTACGTGAGTAGGGAAACTGACTGAAAATCTAATTCTGGAGGGTCGTATTGGAACTCGAAATTAACAAATGGCTCTGAGCACTATGGGACTTAACTGCTGTGGTCATCAGTCCCCTAGAACTCAGAACTACTTAAACCTAACTAACCTAAGGACATCACAGACCGAAGCAGGATTCGAACCTGCAACCGTAGCGGTCGCGCGGTTCCAGACTGTAGCGCCTAGAACCGCTCGGCCACCCCGGCCGGCTCGAAATTAACAGTATGCACAACATATGGAAGACAGACAAGTATCCCCGTTCGCGTTTAGCCACATAGGGACAGTGCCGTCCAAACTAAATTACAAGAATGTGGATGCTCATTGTATAGGGCGTCAGCGTTTTCTACGATACCAGAAGGGCTGTAACAGCTGAAGAAAAGATTAGCCCAGCGGTGTGTCAGTAAACGCGATCTTTTTGAAGACTGAAAACCTTTTCATTCCTGCTTTCCTGGTTTTCAGGAACAGACGTGATTCGCCAAGGTTTGGTTAAAAACCAATACGGAACTTCAGCAAAATATGTCTCTTTCCGAATGCCGCTTCGCATGCAGCTGGCATGCAGTAATTTCGTATAAATCCTCATCCTGTGTATATTACAGGAAATATTGTTCACAACCGATCACAATGAAAATTAGATTTGATGTATATGTAAATTCATAATCCAAACGAGGTAGTACAAATTATTTTTAAAATTCTGTGGACGATATATTCGAAAAATAACTACGCGCTATGTGTAAGTACAGTTTGTTAAAAAAAGTAAGACAATGCCCACTGACGTACAACTGTGTAACAATCTCTCAAAATCAGAAGATGAAACATACCTGAACATCCATGACAAAGTTTATAAACAGAGATCAGACTATGTAATAGTCAGCTTCTCACTTCTCTAAAAAAAAAAACATTGCAACACAACTACACAGTATTGCAAAGTCAGTTCTAAAACGATTTCGTTTTACTAATCCGTGAAATACAATTGAAACCAAAGTGATACATTTAAAACATTTCTGTAAGGTTCGAAATCCTTGCCTAAACTGGAAAATTGCTGCTGATCTAAAAATTCAACTAAAGCTCTCACCTGACGGTGGAGCACAGCCTGCGAAACACGGCGTAAGTGGGGAATTGAAGTTTAGTCACTCCTTACACTGATTTTCTTTACGATTTGATCATAACAGCCACGGAGCCAACCAACAAAATGTGTGTATGAGTGAAGTAACACTCTCTCCCTTAGCCATCGAGTAACACATTTACAATAAAATTATTGGGTTGGAGCATGAATTCTAGAGTGTTTTCCGTACGTATAATAAACAAAACAGATACACATAACAGGAATTTTAAACATCAATAATACTGTCTCCATCACTATTTACAACAGTCTGCAATGTTGAGGTAACCTCGATTCCGCGAAAGCAGAAATCACGTAGTTTTCAGGCGAAGAATATGTCGAGACATGTTCGAAGCGTATTTTCATCCGGAAAGGCAGTTTCTTGAAGGGGTCGACAGAGAGAGGGAAAAGGTGAAAATTTGAGGGCTCAAGATCAGGTGAATATGCTGGGTGCAGAATCACTACTCAACCCAACTCCTGTATAGCGTATTTTGTCAGTCAAGAAAATTGCGGGCAGGCGTTACGCAGTAGAGTCACTTTACGCAATTCCCTATTCGTTGTTATTTGACGACGTCTCATTTGTTGACAATAAATGCCAGCAGTGATGATTACACCTAGGGGAAGCAATTCGTAGAGCACCACACCGTCGCTGTTCCACCAGATGCATATCATCATCTTTTGTGGTTGCGCGCATGTCTTTATACGGGGTGTCGCTGCACGTTTGGCCACAACCATTCCTTTCTTTTCATCATGTTATCATAAAGACGTGATTTCTCGTCACTAGTAACGATACAGGATAACAATGGTCGGTGTTGTTCACGAGCCAATTAACGACGAGCAAATAGACATGCACATATGAACACCCGCTGATTATTGTGATTTTGGCGTGGAGCATGCGGTACCCCACACACCCTATTTTCGAATTTTCCCCATTACATGCAACTGTCGCACGATTGTGGTGTGATCACGATTTATGACATTTCTCAGTTCTCCACTACACTGTCATGGGTCACTGTCGATCAATGCGTTTAAATGATCTCCATCAAACCTGAAGGTCTTCCTGAACGTGGACTGTCACTAATGTCAAAATGATTCTCCTTAAAGCGAGAAAAGCGTCTTCTCGCCGCGTTCCGTCCAATGACATATCCCCATATACTGCGCAAATGTTTGTGGCTGCCTCCGCTGCTGTCACCCCTCCACTGAACACAAACAAAATTATGTTGGAAATATTCCAATTTCTCCACTTGGCACTCCATTTTCTAGCATCCACAGCCCAATTCACAATCTCCATATGGCAAAATGATAATACGTTAACCCAAATAGCACCAGTGAACTACAAATAAAACATGGCAATCGATAAATTAGACCCATAGCAACGGGAGTATCAACATGCGAAACAAAAACTGTACGAACATATGCACCAACCTAATATTTTACTTTGAAATTTACGTCTGTGAAGCCTATGTATCTAAACACGTCGCATAAAGAAAATGACATCCAGTTCCAAATTTTATCACTGAAAGTATTTATTTTTATTTATTTCGTCTGCTTAAGTACGAGGAACGTTTGCGATAAAACCTATGAATTATCTTATGATAACCGCACTTTCCTGATATCGACACTTCTTTTATTAACAATCACTGAGAGCCGGCGCTAACGCTCCTCCACTGCCTGCGATACCGTCCACACAGTCCGCCGTTCGACAGTACACATAGAGAGAGGTTTTGGTTTGTCTCAAGACGCCGCAAGATGATTTGCTGGTCAGGAAAGACACGTAACCACATCTTTTACTCTTGTGAACCAACGACGGAAACAGAAGGAACAACATCTAGGTTGAGCATGGGATTTTATATAGTGATTTCAATCACTTACACGACCACGGGGTAGAAAGTAGACGTTTTCCTGTATCGTTTGGATATGAAAGCAACCGAAGTCGGTGAGTTACGTGTACGGAAAGTAACAGACGTCAGGGTGTTTTCTGTTTGTATGGAAGAGGTGTTGAAGTTTTTCTTCTTTTTTTTTGCCCTTTACGTAGACAGTAAAAAATGAACAACGCTTGTCTCGTAAATGCTTACCGTACGAGGTGCCGCGATTATTATGATACTAGATGTGCACTCGGTTAGGGCAAGTTTCAGATCCTCGGATGGGCATTCAGATTTATATTGTCCGTGGTTTCTCTAAATTGTGGAACGTGAATGCCTCGATGATTTTTTTGGAAAGGATACGTCTGGTTTCGTCTACAATCCTGATCCTATCGGAGTTTGGCTCCGATTTCTAGTCATGGGCGGGACGTTAATACTAGACCCTCCTTCCAAATGTAATGAAAATTTGTGTGTTTTGAGATCTTTCGGACATGTCCGAAAGAATGAACATATACAAATAAGGCGAGAACGGCCAGTGATCCTTTCATTACAAATGCACACCAAGCTCGAACACTTACGGGATTCGGCGAAATGTCGCGAGTAATGAGTATGATGGGCTGTGTGGATAAGTTGAGAATTTAGGTCTGATGGGAAGCGTGCTAGGGTAGTCCATGCAGTTGCGATGACTGTGTCCGGATGGTGCAGTGGTCAGCGCATCTGCCTAGTAAGCAGCATATCCGGGTTCGTATCTCAGTCCAGCACAAATTTTCAACTTTCCTTATTGATTTTATATCAGTGCTTGCTGGTATCTAATGTCTTTAATTCCTTTGCGTCGTAATGAAAATGATATTGAAAAGTAGTATTTTGTTGAGATCAGGTCCGAACACACTAGCGTTCAAAATAATTCCTATAGAGGATTATACACCACATCCAGTGTTGTTAACTCCGTAACAGCGCTGTCACGTGGTTGGTTGTAGTAGTGGCATAATGGTGGCCCTTACGGACAGTTTTAATACTAGCAAATAAATCGAAGTCTCATGTGGTCTCGGAGTTACTGAGCTGAAAACTTCCTCACACTTCATACAGTGACCAGAGGCGTAGATGCGGTGAAGGATCCAAGTGTGCTGGATTTATTTTTCTTTGACAATCGATTCTATAGGTTAAGATATTGCGTTTACAGTCTGATCTGCACAATCGCTCAATAAACGACTCCTCCACACTCAAATGAACAATGTCTGTGCTTTTTATGTTGAGCTTCTTCATTCGCGCCTTTTTCCTTTCCAGGGATTTCTTATTACTCAATGAAGAAAACTGAGTTCGTTTATCAAATGACACAGGCGTCGATACGAGTGCAATCGTTCTTTCGGAAGTCACCCATTTTAGTCCGATGTTAAGCTGATGAGCGTGGAAGCAATTATTCGTCTTCCACATCTTCTCACCCACCCTTACAGACGTTACACCACGGCACATATTGAGAACAGAGCAGGTTTTGCGCAATATTCTACTGTTTTTAGTTTTACAATTAACTGTAGTGCGCAGCCTTATGCAATTCGCTCTGCTAAAGCTCCTCTGGCTGTTTTCCTGACATCCCATGCCAATACACCCAAAAAAATTTTTTATCAAATTCACGTCAAGTTGAGAGAAACTGGAAGAATCCGAAGGAAATTTGATTCATCCACAAAAGAGGTAGCTTGTGAGACCTACGATCGATCGATTCTTTAGCCTGGGAAGCTTACCAGGTGAAATTGACAGAAAAAATTTAGAAAATGCAAAGAAGAGCGCTGCGTTTCGTCACGGCTTGTTTTAGAAAACCCGAGAGTGTAATTCAGATGCTCATCAAGCTCCAAATGGCAGAAGCTGCAACCGAGGCGTTATTCATCAGGTAGCTGTTACTGTTAAACTGCCTCCTACATAAACATCACGAAATGACCACGACGGAAAATGAGATCACTCCGAGGCTCATACGTTGGCTTGCCGGCATTCGTTCTTCCCATTCAGAACTTGCAAATGGAACAGCAGACAGGGAAAGTGATAGTGGTACCAGTAGTTCCTTCCGCCACACTTCTTACGGTGGAGTGCCCACTTCTGATGTAGATCAGTGAGTGATTATGACAGACACCGAGCCGGAAAACAAAGATTCAAGGTTCATTCATCAGCTCGTTCTGGGATTACTTTTCTGTATCATTTATCGCTCTTAATATGTAGTAACAATCAGTAGATGCGAAAAATGCTAACTTATACATCATGGTAAGGGGGTATTCAAATGAACCTTTGGGTCTAACGCATCATTAGTTAGCCAAGGGAAGGTCGAAAGCGAGCCATTTACTTCTCCACGAACATAGATTCTGAACAATTGCCACAAACTGCCTTGTTTGACCCCTGATATGATAAGAAACAAATACGGTCTAACAGTACCGCCCTTTGGCGAGTAATAGCGTGTTGTCCAATGGAATGTACCGTACAGCACGCTGCATGATATAGATGAAATGCCTTCCAACACGGAAACCATTTCTGGTGGTACGTTGGCTCGATATTATATTTTGTCCCTTCTCCAGTGGGTAGGATCGACACACACAGCGTTCGAGCCCCAATTGGTCACTTATCATATCAGATGAGAAATCTGGGAACGATATGTTCCTGTCAAAAAACTAAAAGCTGAACTATGATTCGTAGTGCACGTTAAGGGGTAGGTCCCCTTTTAATCAGCCGAGTACGTCAGTTCTAAAGTTGAAGGTAAGGGCATATACTAAGTCGAATATGATCATGGGCATTCTGATATTCAGCCATCCTTCCAGTTGATGACAGCTGTATTGTCCCTTCAGCAATAGCATTCCCAGTTTGTCTCCATAATTCAAACTGACCGTGTGTATGCACGTATATTGATAGAACAATGCCTTCTTACGCACAGTAATTTTGTTTTCTGCGTGAAACTGTCTTGCGCTCTTCGTACGCTTCTCATGCATTGTCAGTTATTCCTTCTTCACTAATCTCCGAAATTTACTCAGGAACCACTTCCGATATTTTAAATATTTGTAGGCATTCTTCTTCTATTGCTATTACTATGCTGTTAATTTTCTACACACGTGTTTTTTTTTGGCTGAATTTTTACTATTTTTAATCAAAGATGTTTCACGTAACCGTTTTAGACAATTGCGATCTTTTTATTTTTAATGTCGTTGTCAGTTACAGTTAATGCTGGTCTGTTAGTGATTCTTTGGTCTTTTTCATTATGGGCCTCTTTATGGAATACTCTTCCTTCGGACGCTTCATCCATCCATATTAGCAAGTCCCCTGTCGTGTTTTTCTGTCTGTACAAGATCTGTCCAAAAATTCCGGAACTTAGTCAACAAATTTTTTCTACGCTTATCTTTTACTTATTGTGCATGGTCTCATCCGAAATCTTCTCCTCCAAAATTGATACAACGCTATCAACGCCGTTTACACTTCCGGAAGCAGTCTTTGTAGGCCTCTTGCTGGCTCGTGTGAAGCGCCGTCTTTGAATTTTCTTTTATCTTGTCTATCGTTGCAAACCTTTGTCCTTTCGATGGAGTATTCAAAAAATAAAAAACGTCCTCAGTGGTCAGGTCTTGAGAGTACGGAGGATAAGTAGCGGATTAGTAACGCACCAACCGATATGGATGTGCGTTATCAAGATGCAAGAGCCATGAGTCGTCTCGCTACATTCCAGGCCGTTTCCTTCTCACATTTTCTGGCAGGCTTCGCAACACGTTCCGATAGTACCATCGTTTAACAGTTTGTCCCTTTGGCATGGATTCATGGGGAACTAATCCTTCAACGCCAAAGAACACTATCAGACGGCTTCGACATTTGACTTGACCAGTTTTATTTTTTAGAATCTTTCCCGATCCATTGTGAAGACTGAACCTTGGTCTCACGATCTTAACCATACAACCATGTCTCATCACCATTTATGATTCTCTTAAGGAACATCTTGTTTTCATTTGTGCGATCCAAAAGTTCTTCACAGATTGTGAGGCGAAGGTCTTTCTGGTCTTCTTGACTCGTAAGGCGTGGGACAAATTTGGCGGCAACACGATGCATTCCAAGAAGCTATGTCAGGATTTCATTACATGATCCACTGATATGTTACATTCTTCTGTGATCTCTCAGTCTTCGATTGGCACGAACAACTTCAACTTCATTGACGTTCCTGACATGACCGTTGTCGGTAAATTGTTGAAGGGCAACCTGAAACAGGGTCATCTTTAACTTCCGTCAGACCATTTTTAAACCATGTGAACCATTCGTAACACCGAGAACGGCTGAAGCACGCATCACCGAAGGCTTCATGAATCATTTGGTGTGTGTCTGTAAAAGTTTTCGTGAGTTTCGAGCAAAATTTAATGCAGACACGTTGCTCCTTTAGCTCTGCCATCTCGAAATTCGCAAACGTGCGACCCAACGTTCTACTCAATACAGCACTGAACAACAGCTAACAGACATACAACAATGAAACTTCCGGCAGTTACACATTAAGCACAGGCGTATGCAGGTATAGTCTGTCTGTAAACTGAAGAGCGAGCAGCGCCTTTGGTGGGGGAAGTGGCCTTTCCCGGAAGAACGCTGCCACTGGCCTACAGGGCCACCCAAAATCAGTTGCCCTGTTACCCGTCTAGCGGTGTAGTTCAGCGTGCAGTGATATACTGATATACGTCGTTTCTGTTTGTGGAATCTTTGTTGCCAGCGTCAGTCAGTTGACTTTGTGTACTCACTGATATACTTCAGTATCCCGAAGTGATGGATAATCGCCCTGCATTGCAAGAAAATGTGCGGAATACGAAGAAGAGGAGGTATTTGCGGAGTAACGAGCGTTCGATCGTCTCTAACGTTATTACAGCGTGTGTTAAGGAGGCAACACAAAAAGAACTGTTGGTTAACATTAACAGCCCCAATCAAAGGGCTGCAGTTTATGCAAACGTCAGCCTCGCCACTATAGGACGCATAAGGAAGGAACGTGAAAACAAGCCGCATGGTTTACTGGAATCGCCGCGAAGGAAAACTGATAATTTAGGGAGGAAACCCATCGTCATAGACAGTTTCACAAAATCAGTCATTCGACAAACGATGGAGGACTTTTACATAAACCAAAAAATAGTGCCGACATTACGGAAATTGCTTAATGCCGTGAAACAAAAAATACATTTTCCTTGGCAGAAAGATGTTTTACACAAGACATTGCGTGAAATGGGATTTACCTGGAAAAGATCTGTAAGTAAACGAAAGATTCTCGTAGAAAGAACGGATATAATTGACTGGCGATGTAAGTATCTGATCCAAGTGAGGAAATTAAGGGAGCTAGGCAGAAAATTCTTTTATATTGATGAAACTTGGGTGGACAATAACATTACTTACAGAAAATGTTGGCAGGGCCCTGGCGTTGAGGGCATTATGGACAATGTTAGCGGAAGCAATAGGATTATAGTGGTGAATATTGGATCAAAAGATGGGTTCTTACCCAACGCACAGTTGGTTTATAAAGCGGGTTGTGCAACAGGAGACTACCATGGGCAAATGAACTACGAAAATTTTTCTAATTGGATATCGAATAAAGTGATTCCGAATCTGCCACCGAACTGTGTTATTGTTATGGACAACGCTTCATATCACAACAAGGAACACAACAAAGCTCCAACTAGGTCCTCGAATAAAAGCGAAATGATTGAATGGTTATTAAAAAATAAGGTGGAAGCTGAGTTGACAATGAGAAAAACAAAATTATTTGATTTAATTAAACAACATAAGCCGGAAGACAAAGTATTTGAAATTAATAAAATACTTGAAGCCCATGGACACACTGTGCTGCGACTTCCACCATACAACTGTGACTTAAATCCAATTGAAATGGCGTGGGCAAAGCTCAAGAATTTCGTCAGAGGAAGAAATATTCTTGGAGATATTTGCATGACGAAGTTGCTGCAGTTGGTGAAAGAAGGTATGTAGACATTTTCTGAGCTTCCATGTTTTATTCCGAACTAAATTTTGCCGTAACCGAAAGAGAGCGTATACAAAAACTTGTCCCAATTGTTACAGGTTTTGAAACGATAAGTCAAGATGACTGGAGTGCATACTGCCTCCATGTGGAGAAACTTGAAAGAGAATATTGGGTTAAGGATGGGGTTATGGAAGACATAATAGACGCTATAGTTATTAATTTAGAAAGTGATGACGACGAGGACGACGACGACGACAGTAATGATAGTGACAATGTTGATGATGACCTCTAAAATACGATGTATGTAAACAGGCAATGAATATTTTTTTGAAAAATATGTTGTGTGTTCTTTCAAGCCTGACTCTGCTCATACACTATGAAATTTCTTTTGGTAGAAATGTAGTACATGGTAGTAAAAGATTTTCCAAGATGAATACAGTCAAATGTTGTCCAAAGCAATAAATACCATTATCACTTGTTGTACAAAACCAGGAGTAACTTGAGAGCTTCATGGTAAAATCAATTAACGTTTCGCTAGCAGAACGTGATTCAATCACGTAATACATTTAATGCCTAGAGAACAGCAGCATTTGAATATACTCTGTCACTAAAACTCTATCTCGGTTACTATTCACATGATTCTAAGGAATATTGCTTAAAACATGTGTGCAATAGCTAATCTAAACACTACTGAAATTTCTTTCGAGACACGTATACCGATTCTGGACTTCTATGTAAAAAGCTTGACATACAAGGTGCGTTCACATATTAATTTTTATTTTTTGGTAAGAACTTTACTTGTTAATCTACAACAATGTTATCCTATTCAAAATATTCCCCAGTACATGCTATACACTTATGCCAGTGCTTTTTCCAATTCCCAAAACACTTTAGGAATTATTTCCTCGGGATAGTTCATAGGCCTTTTGACTGCATTTTTAATCTCACCCATTCTTGTAAAACTGCTGTCCTTTAAGGCCTGCTTTGAAATGTTTATACCACTTGTGTGTTCTGGGTTTACTCATAAGAGACTCACCAAAAGCAATATTTAACATTCCTAAAAATTTGATACACTTTATTCCATTCTTATAACAAAATTTAGTACAGATTCTCTAATCTATTTTTATACAAAACAAATAATAGTTGATGCTACCAAAACACATATAACTTTTTTGACAACTGAGAGCCGGCCGCGGTGGTCTAGCGGTTCTGGCGCTGCAGTTCGGAACCGCGGGACTGCTACGGTCGCAGGTTCGAATCCTGCCTCGGGCATGGGTGTGTGTGATGTCCTTAGGTTAGTTAGGTTTAAGTGGTTCTAAGTTCTAGGGGACTTATGACCTAAGATGTTGAGTCCCATAGTGCTCAGAGCCATTTGAACCATTTGACAACTGAGAACTGGGTAAATACCCAATATGCAAAACATTGCACAGATACTTTTCAGACATGTTTACGAAGAGAGTGGCAAAAAAAGCAGTGCAAACCGAACTAATACAAAACACGGAATTATAAATTTCTGCTTACTTTTTAAACACTCTTCGTGTTGCAAGAATTGTTAAGTTCCAATGCAGACCCTTTAAAGAAAACTTCTACATTTTAGTAAGAACAAGCCTTAAATTCTACAGGTTGATTGCACTATATCTGGTTCGTCTTACGAATAGAGGAACATACATTCACATGAAGAGGCATTCGGTTCTATGTTTGTAGTAGAATACTGACTTCCGTTCTTATGTTAATATTATTTACTCTATAATGTTTTGTTTCGAAGAAGCTATCGTCTTTTGTTTTCCTTATACTCTTAATGCATTTGTCTAAAAATAAACACAGCCGGGACGTATCTGTACGCGGCGTCGCCACAGATATGAAGCGCGCACCGCCGCAGGGCCGGTACTACGTTGTGAAACAGCCTGTAGAAGCGCCCTGTGACGTAGCAGGGTAGGCAGAGTGGGGACTCGCTTGCTCGCTCTTCAGTTTACAGACAGACTATATATCAACTGCATTACGCTCCAGCACACCATTGCCGCAAAATTACGAAGTCCCGGAATTTTTTGAACAGACCTCGTATGTTAAGGATAATTTCAGGAACTAATTAGAGAGCTCGATACGTTTCCACTAATTTTGGCTGCCGAACAGAAGCATTAGCGGATGCAAATGCATTTAAAATACTGACACTCGATATGTGAGCCTTGTGAGTGAAAAAGTTGGCGTGATATACTTCAGTGACAACATTTTGTTCAGCTTTTCTAGGATAAACTGGTTGTACTACCATAAAATAAATAGAAACTCAGCTGCATGAATTGTAGAAAACAAATGATTTGCAATCTGTTAGCGTTGCTGAAATTTTCGATTTACTATCGTGCTTACAATACCGAGCCAGCAACATGAAACACGGCAGCCAGCAAGAGAATACGAGAGCAGGTGCTTCAGCAGCTGGCAACGCGCGCCCAAGAATGGAAACCGGCGGTAGAAGCGAGCAGCAGTGTGCAGTGGGGGCTGCGTCAGCTTTTCCGCGAGGCGGCCCCTCGCTTCCCGGCACATAACGCCACTGTAAACAAATACACGCGGCCGCACTGCTAGTGCGCTCAGGCGCCGCCCGGCTGCAGCACCGGCGCGCTTGCGGCTGAAAGCCAAACAGGAAACGTGACAGCTAGCCTCCGCTCTCCCGCAGCGTGACGTCACCGTCCACAGGAAACCTCGCGTCCAGCAGACTGCCGGCACATCTTCCACTCCTATTTCGTATTTTCTATGAGGCGGAGACAAACTTTTTTCTTATGCTGCAGCAGCTATCACATCCAAGTTTGACGTTACGCTGATACCAAAATTAAACGTGGACCTTACAGACTGGGCCTCTTCGATTTCCTTCGTACTTACAGGAGTTGAAGCTCAGTGCCGAGACATCCGTTTCTTGGAGCAGTGAAGTACGAAGTAAGTTGGTTCCTAGTTCTGGACGAGAGTCGAGGAGCATGCTCGTTCTAAAACAAATCTTTGATCATACAAGACGAGCGAGTCCAATGGTTGTTCTTTACTCTGACCTCTTAATATAACTGATCGTTAAGTCACTATGAGCAATAACAACACCGCCACACTAAGCACAACCACCTTAGGTGTGAACCACGTTATTTCTTTGTGGGTCGCGTAACCGCGGATGATTTATAGGACAATGTAAGGGATCTTGGACTCTAAATCTTGACTAGATTAACAGTCATCTATTTATCCTAACGACTGACAAAAACTAACAGAACAACGTTCTCTAAAACTCAAACATGTGTACAAAATGCCGATAACACTGTGGAAGGGTGGGCGACTCGTAGAATCAAAGTTAATGTATGAGGATCCGTCAGATTCCTCTCACGTATCTTTCTGCCTTTCTTGGCTACTTTTTAGTATGCCTCTCAGAAGGCAATGTATTATTTATTCTCTACATTTTCATAATTAAGAAATAAACGTATGTTCCCACACGTCATACCGCCATCCCTACCCCTACCCAGCTAACATGAGATTTAGTCTGACAACAGATAAAGAAAAAAATTAATAAAATGGACACAAAGAGGCTGGCGTCTGTTTCACTAGTGCACTTCTCCGCGAGACATCCCCCTGGACCCTACCTCGGTTTAAGATTTTTTTTAATTCCCGACAGTCATTCCAATGTAAGAATTCGCAGAAGAAATTGCGCGCTAATGAGTAGTTCGGACCTTCTTTTTACTATCATTTGAGTGTAATTACGTGCTCCTCTTAACACATCACGCATTGGGTAGTTCGGATCCTGTCTTAACGTTATTCCCGCCTGGTCGTTTTCCCGTGAGGCGTCCAGCCTTGCCGGTTTCTGGGCGGGCCCACGAACAATGGGATAGTCCTCCGGAAGTGAAACTCAGGAGAGCCTGCGGCACTTGTCGGCTTGTCCCTTCACGCTACGGGGGCTCGACACGGCGAATTTCCGCCTGAATGTGCTCTTCGGTGGGGAAAACTAACAACCACGCGGCATCGTACCGACGTTAGGACGCCAGACGCGGACGTTGCATCTCTACCGCGCTGAAAGCGCGCCCTTTCTGGGTAGTTTGATTTAAGTGGACTTTTCGAAATTCTCTCACAGGCAAACCACGAACAAAAGTTTGTGTTTGGAAAAGAAGGATAGGCAAGACCAAAATTGTTTGTTGTCAGATAGACCAACAAATAACAACGGGTCGTGTTTGGTTGCTGATAGTTTTGGCACAATTTTGTTTTGTGTGTTTTTTCTCCTCTCTCTCTCTCTCTCTCTCTCTCTCTCTCTCTCTCTCTCTCTCTCTCATCCACAGGACCCAGTAAGTTCGGAAAGAACAGTTTTTCGTGGTACAGGAGGTCCGACTATGGTGATTTGTGCCTCGCTCCAGCTCACGAGATCAACATAGACTCGATAGGACGTAGAACTCAGGCCGCGGGCGATTTGTAGGGTCGTCACGATAACATTTAATTTCATGGTATACTATGTGGTTATCACATTTTTCGCGATTCCCGTTTACTTCATCAAATTTCGTATTCGCAAGACTTGCTCATTTCCGGGTCTAATTTCTTGCAGCGATCACGTGAGCAACATCCGTGTTGTTAGGGCTACGTGGGGTTTCCTGCAAGGGTGCAGCAGGTATCAAAGCTGTCCCGAGCAACCGGTTCCCTAACGAGGTGTTTGCGAACTGAGCCTCCCCCAATGCTTGTGTACCCCAGTCGCTCACCCTCAGTGCAGGTGTTGTCACCGTTTTCAGACAGTGTCGTCGATAGCTTTCGCTCCGTGCGTTTTCCTATACGACTTCCGTTCTATGCAGTGTGCACGATGGAAGTGATAACAACAACGGAAGGGAGGCGTGTCTTATCAAGGATTTATAGGAAAAAAATTAAGAAGATACGAAATGGACGTGCGTCAAATACGAACGGAGAAGGTGCAAAGGCCGTTTAAAAACTGCAAATGGTGAAATCGTTGCTCAACAGCAACATTCTTGTCCACCTAACAAAACAGATGTGGAGATAAAGAAAAGACTACGTAATTGCAGAAAAAGAGTTCGTGAAGAAAAGACAGTGCCTGTAACACAAATTTTTAAGCAGGAATTTCAAGATTTGAAAGATAAAGGATTAGAATTCGTGGCATATATTCCGAATTATGACAGCTCCAAGACACAATTGTGAAAGGCGAGAAGAAGAGCAATTGGGACAACCCAGAACCCTGGCTCTAGTTCGGAAATTCACCTTAGCGAACACCTTTTGAAATTAACGGAAGGTAATAGTTTTTTGAAGACTGATGATGGCTCTGTTCCAGGCAAGAGACTTCTGGTATTTGCTTGTGAAGAAGCAGAGAATATCCTTTGTGGCAATGGAACTGTGCTTATGGATGGGACATTTGAAAGCTGTTCGAAACAGTTCAAACAATTGCACACAATCCATGTCGACACCGGAAGTACGGAAGAGTCAACTAAGATATTTCTTGTTTTATTTGCTTTGCTGCCAGACAAAAGTCAAAATTCATATAAAAGACTTTTTTCTGGATTGAAATCTAAGATGCCTGGGTGCTCACCCAAAACTGCAGTGCTAGATTTTGAAATGGCTACAATTAAAGCAATGAATTCAGTGTTCCCTGAAACACAACTTTCCAGTTGTAATTTTCACTTCAACCAGTGTCTGTGGAAGAAGATACAGGAACTGGGATTAACGGAAGACAACAGGGACAGGGAGGAAGTCAGATTGTTCTGTCGCATGTGTGCTGCAGTGGCACGCCTTCCACTTAACACTGTCGATGAAGCGTGGATTCTAATAATGGAACAAATGCCCATTGGAGAGGGGATCACAGCATTTGCAGACTATATGGTTGATCAGTGGATGGAAAGTCCTTATATATACCTATTGACATGTGGAATGTTTTTAACCAACGACACAGAACGACGAATGCTGTCGAAGGTTGGCATAGAAAACTGAACTCTTCAATAAATCAGAAACATCCAAATGTGTACTTTCTGATTCAAAAGCTGGAAGAGGAGGCAGTGAATGCTATTTTTGAAATTAAGAGAGATTGCATTGGCTACCTCTTCAAAAAAGAAAGAAAAGGTACATAGATCTTGACAAAAGATTAAGACATTATGAAAACATATGAAGACTCTGGAGATTTAAAAAGGTGTTTAAAACCTATAGCCGTTTTACAAAAAATTCAATAATAAATTACGATTGATAAGAAAAAAAAGGTTCTCAGTTTGCTACTGTAATGTTGAACAACAATAACAACAAAAAATAAATAAAATGAAAAATGAAAAAAAACATTTAAACATGCCTATGTACTACGTGCATTCTGTTGCTCGAATTATGTAATGATTTCTGTCGTATAAGGGGCAACATAGCTATTAAATAATAGCAACGAGATTACGAGAGCAGTCACTTTCAGTGTTACGTAAAATAACGTTATACCTTGTAAACACAAGTTGAAAATGACACGACACAAAATGAAAATGATAAGCAATGTGGGACTTACTTCCGTTTGCGTTTGAAACTCTCGGAGAATTCCTGTGTGGTGAGGAGGGTGGGAAGGGGCAGCAAGGGGAGCCTCAATTTGTTTTGCCGGCCCGGCCCTCTGATAGGTTAGTGCGCCACTGCACGTAGGAAACCTCACGGTAGGTAACCTCACGACACCGTTGTTAGTATATCCTCTCAATTTTTATACAAACTTAAACAAATAAGTTTTGCAAAAAAAATTGTTTCTCATTCTTCTGACAAATGTGATATTTCTCACGTTGAACATTTGGCAATTCCACTTTTATTTGCAACAACTGATAGCTCGTTTCATCATAGGGACCGATAGATAAAGCTACCTCCAACTCGAAAACTGGTTTGAACACTACAGTGCTTTACTTTATAGGATGCTATAGGAAATGGTATGCTTTTGCCTTCTCAGATTGCCATATTGGCTTACCCAGTCGACTGTACTGCGTAAAGCAGAAGACACAAAAATAATGGAAAGACGGTAGGTGGTGAGATGCTTTCACAAAATGCACTTCTACGGCTGGAGTGTTGGCCATAGCGTTAACGATGCCGTAAACTAACTTGTTATGCGTGGTTTCATTCCTTTCTTTCGAACAGCGTAATATTTAGGGGCAACTACATTGACGTACGGAGTGTTATTGACACAAAAACTTGCTATCGGGGTCACACGTGTAGTTTTAACCGCCGAGTAGTACATTTTAAAAAGAGCTGCCTTGCTCCCGACAAACGGCTCACATGAAGCAGTAGCATGGGATCTTGTGTACGGAGGTACAGCCTGCGACATGAGCTTCTTAGTGCTTCCTTTTGTACTTGTGAATCTTGCACTGTAATTTTACTCCCATCCGTCTTCACCCTTGTCTGAAAGTAATGGGTCACGGACGGAGAGTTCGCTGCTTTGCGCATATTCAGAGAAGATGGAGTAGACGGAGACTGGCGCGCTGGTGGCTAAGCAGCAGGCCAGACTGCGGTTCGATTAGGGAACACGGTGTAGCGTGCGTCCGCATAACATCCACATCATTACCGTCCTTCGCCGGGTGACGCACTTTCCGAGTCAGCTGTGTAACGCACAGTTAATACCGCCTACCGGAGCTGGCTGTGTTGAACCCGGTTCAAGCCACTGCTCTGACTTCAGGCAGTAACTTCAGAGTTATTAAGGCATGATTATTTCTGTTTACTAAAAGGAGAATATGCAAGTTATAAATTCAAACACAGCGATACGTAAACAGGCAGAATACGCCGCTGCGGTCCGCAACGCCTATATAAGACAAGTGCCTGGCGTAGTTGTTACGTCGGTTACTGCTGCTGCAATGGCAGGTTACCAAGATTTGAGTGAGTGTTATAATTGGTGCACCAGCGATGGAACACAGAATCTCAGAAGCAGCGATGAAGTGGGAATTTTCCCTTATGACCATTTCACGAGTGTACCGTGAATATCAGGAATCCGGTGAAACATCAAGTCTCTGATATCGCTGCGGCCGGAAAAAAATCCTGCAAGAAAGAGACAAATGTTGACTGAGGAGAATCGTTCAACACGACAGAAGTGCAAACCTTCCGCAAATTGCTGCAGATTTCAATGCTGGACCCTCAACAAGTGTAAGCGTGGGAACCATTCAACGAAACATCATCGATATGGGCTTTGGGAGCCGAAGTCCACTCGTGTATCCTTGATGACTGCACGACACGAAGCTTTACGCCTCGCCTGGGCCCTTTCAACACCGACAATCGACTGTTTATGACTGGAAATATGTTACCAGGTTATCAGACAGGAAGCTTACGTACGTATCACCTGTCAGAGTCGTACCTAGAGGTATCAGGGGTCCCGTATTACTCCAACTGCACACGCCCACACAATTACAGAGCGTCCACCAGCTTGAAAAGTCCCCTGGTGACATGCAGGGTCCATGGACTCATGAGGCTGTCTCCTTACTCGTATACGCCCATGTGCTCGATACAATTTGAAACGAGACTCGTCCGACCAGGCAACATGTTTCCAGTCATTAACAGTCCAAAGTCGACGTTGACGGACCCAGGCGAGGCGTGAAGCTTTGTGTCGTGCAGTCATCAAGGGACACGAAATGAGCTTCCGCTCCCAAAGCCCATATTGATGATGTTTCGTTGAATGGTTCGCGCGCTGACACTTGTTGATGGCCCAGCATTGAAATCTGAAGCTTTTTGCGCAAGGGTTGAACTTCAGTCACGTTGAACGATTCTTTTCAGTCATTAGTCCCGTTCTTGCAGGATCTTTTTCCCGTCGCAGCGACATCGGAGACTGTTTTACCGGATGCCTGATATTCACGGTACACTCGTGAAATGGTCGTACGGAAAAATCACCACTTCATCGCTACCTCGGAGATGCTGTGTCCTATCGCTCGTGCGGCGATTATAACCCCACGTTCAAACTCACTTAAATCTTGATAACCTGCCACTGTAGCAGCAGTAAACGATCTAACAACTACGTCACACTTATTGTCTTATAGAGGCGTTGGGACCGCAGGGCCGTATTCTGCCTGTTTACGTAAGCATCCTGTGTTATCACCTGAGCCATTCATGTCCATTGTGCATTCCGGTGGACTTGGGTAATTCCAGCAGGACAATGCGACACTCTACACGTCCAGAATTGCTACAGAGTGGCTCCAGGAACACTCTTCTGAGTTTAAAAACTTCCTCTGGTCACCAAACTCCCCACACTTGAACATTATTGAGCATATCTGGGATGCCTTGCAACGTGCTGTTGAGAAGAGATATCCACCACCTCGTACTCTTACGGATTTATGGACAGCCCTGCAGTCCTACTTCAGACATTAGTCGAATCCATAACACGTCTTGTTGCGGCACTTCTGCGTGCTCGCGGGGGCCCTACACGATATTAGGCATGTGTACCAGTTTCTTTGGCTCTTCAGTGTATATGAAGGATATAGACATCACACGATGGATATATTTTGTAATAAAAACTGTAATCCACTTGCAATGTATATAATTCTCACATAAACACGTCATTCATTGACTTACAATAATGTGTACGTCCATAGTGTCCGTATGTCTAGTGAACAATTTAAACACTATACGTAAACTGTTGATTTCCTATTATTAATGTTAATGGGACTTAGTTCTACATTTTCGTCCCTTCCAGATATTCGCTCTATTGAAAACAGTTCCGAATGCACGACGGGACTGTAGAAAAATAGTAAGCCGGGATACTGACATCGTTTGGGAGACTGTTTCTGCCGAGTATCTAGCACTACTAGACGGTAAAAAGTGGGCAGAATTTGCAAATGAATACAAAGAAAAATGGAATTCCAATGCAGTAGGCAGTATAGATGGGAAGCATATTATGATTAACTGTCACATGTGTGGAAATATTATTGTAACTACGAAAATTTATTATTTTGCAGCCTGTCGCAGTTCATAAACGTAAATTTACTTTCACTGGTGTTGGTGGATATGGGAAAAAAAGAGACAGGCACTTTTTCAGCTTCCAGTCTGTACGACTTTCTCTGAAACTACGAAAAAACGTGGTCGCTACCTGCCACCTTACCAGAGTGTCCACTTGACATGCCTCGTGTTGTACTCGGTGATGACGCCTACCCGCTGAAAGTGTACCTTAGGGAACCGTTCTCGAAGTAACAGCTTTCAGATGAGGAGAAAATATACAATATCACCTTTCAAGAGCAAGGTGGAGTCTCGAATGTGCGGCTGGTATTATGACTGGAGAATACTGACGAAAACCATTGAAACCACTGATGAAAAAGGTGAGAAGATCGTGAAATGCATGCATTAACTACACAGCGTATACACTGACAAGGAAGTTCATAAACAACATTAATGCAGACGGCTTTCTACAACCGCAGTAGGGAAAACTATGTCTGGAAAAGTCACATAACATTCAGTCATCATCCCGCACCTCACAAGACGATAGATAAGCTTTCCAGTGTTATTTTAGTGGTCCGCAAGGTTCCGCTCCATGGGAAAACCAGAAAATTCCATTAAGCTACAGCCTCAAATTGTAGAATGGCTATATTTAAAAGTTCTGTTGTATTTAATAAAGGGTTAATATATACCTGATACATTTACTTGCTTTCCTACATTTTCCCAGGGAGCTGGTTTGAGATCACGGCTGTGATACAGCGGGTCACGGTGATCGCAAATTCTAGCTCAACTTTCTCTACCTCTATTAATGCACTTTTATCCATTTTCACACACTAATTCTCCTGTAGCGCTACTACAACACTTCCTGGAGTCGGGCTGAAACACGTTTTCAGCTCAGCCCCTTCGCAGGTAGTCGGTGCGGCCGGACCCATTGTGTTACTCGGCTGTATGGACCCCCATTAGCTGGCCACACAGGAGCGAATTTCGGCGATGGGCCATGGTTATTTCAGACAGATTCTTGAATACTTTGCACTCTCGCCCGTGCATTAGTGGAGACACGACCTTCAGACCTTTCCCGCAGTTCTCGGAACCAGCGAGCCGGCCACTCACCAGGTACACACAAGGGTGGATCTCTGCGACGAGGCCCCGTTGCAACCCTTGAGTTTGTCTCCCGACAATCGGCCTTTGTGTCAGCGGCGAAGTCGCATCGGCTCGGGTCGGGGTCGGATACTGCACCCAGTGGTAAGTGTAGGTAGCCTAAGGTTCACTAAGCAATCATTTGGGTTAACCTGCTGTGAGTTCCTGCAAGCTATAGACGCAGCAAAACCGATGACCTTCATATATGAAAATGAATCATTAGTCAAATTTCGGGGTGGCGAGGTGATGAGTACTGTTCGCTAACTGAAGTTCCGCAATGGTGGAACTCAAATGGCAAGATATTAAGATTTTGTTCAGGTTCTGCAGGGGAAAGCGGAAGCTGGGTGAAAGGGTGACAGTAAGAGATACAGCTAAGTTCGATTTTTTACTTAATTTTAAGTTTTATTTGCTTTCATTCCAAGCTTAACGTACATACCCATTCCAAAAATTACACGAAAATAACTCTCACTGCCGTAATTAATGGAGCATCGAAGTACGTTACGAACAATAATGCAACAAACGTTTACAGATGAAAGAGCGTTAATATTCTTGTTAACACTTTTACGCCTCCCTTAACCTAATCATACCAATGATACATTTTCGCTGGTTGTCCTGGAATAATGAATTATTCAAAATGACAGTCACAATCGCATTATTTATTTTGCCGCCAACCGCTTTCAATCCGCAATTTACACCATTTGGTCGCTCGCTGGAGTCATCACCCTGCCTGTGCACGGCTACCACCAAATCGTTTAAATTGCCCTGAAGATGACCCTATCGCGGGTTGAAACGTGTTGGCGGCAAAATAAATAATGCGATTGTGACTGTCATTTTGAATAACTATTACTGTGTATGTGGTCACCCGATACAAATATGCTCAGAAAATTAATCGCTGTTATCTCCACACAACTATGTTGTCTAAAAAAAATTCCTGGAATATTTTCAGAGTATTTTGGTGTAGCGGACAAATGGTCTGCGGTAGCTCGTTACAGACTAATTATTGCGACTGGGTCCATCTGTTACCCTCAATACATCTGTTTCTGTGAAAATACCTTCAGAACGGTGAAACAGCCTGTAATGTGCACTCACCGTAACTCACAAAACGACCCTGTGGTCCAGAAGTACTTAACGTGACTGTTGTCGCACAGTGCCGTACTGCCGCATTGCACTGCATGCTGACCAACCCTTCATCATCAGTAGACCTTTCCATATTGCTGCTTATCATAGCCGACGAGCAAGTAACACATTTAGAAAAACAGGCCACAGACAGAAACAAGTAGTTCCGACTGCCAGCTTGAGGGCAAAGTGTAGAGTGGGCATTACCATTATCAACAGCAAGCACGGCGAGTGATCTGAACGAAAGTGTTTCTAAACATGGGGCCCTCTGCGGGCCGACGTTTTCCACTGTTGTACGGATATTTTTAATGCAAGGCAGATACAAGAAGACCGAATAAACCGAACGAAATGCTATTACTGTGTATGTGGTCACCCGATACAAATATGCTCAGAAAATTCTGTTGATATCAGTGACCTGCTTTCTACGTTATACAACCTCGTTACAGTTCACTATTCGATTTGTCTTCTGGATATTCCATGACCGGCGAACGGTCTCTCGGGCGTACTTCTTGCTACGACATAATTTACAACACCTACGTAAATGACAAGCTCAGCTTCAAACTGGCCCGGCAACCAGTAAGCCGCACGCGCACGCCGCCGACCACGAGCGCAGATGGTTGGCACTGACGTCTGCGGCGACGTCAACAGCGGCGTGCGTAAAGCAGGCGGCTGTAAACACCGGCCCCTCATATGCACACCGGCGTCAGGCCGGTCCGAGCTCATTTGTATTCAAAAGAACTTGCGTTCCCTACCACGTCTCACGACGAAATTCTGTTTGCCCGAATGCCTGAGTTTGCAACGGAAAAAACTGGTTCTTTCAAGACGAAGCATACTTACAGTTTCCTTTAAGTGCTCATCATACGAAGCACCAGATTCTCCTTATCGAGACAACGCAACACATCCACACAGGCTCGAGGCCAGCACACCTCGATTAGAATCCCAACCTGCAGGAATCAGCATGGGTTTCGAAAATGACGATCGTGTGAAACCCAGCTCGCGCTATTCGTCCACGAGACTCAGAGGGCCATAGACACGGTATTCCAGGTAGATGCCGTGTTTCTTGACTTCCGCCAGGCGTTTGATACAGTTCCCCACAGTCCTTCAATGAACAAAGTAGGAGCAAATGGTCTGATAGTCCAATTGTGTGATTGGATTGAAGAGTTCCTAGATAACAGAACGCAGCATGTCATTTTCAATGGAGAGAAGTCTTCCGAAGTAAGAGTGATTTCAGATGTGCCGCAGGGGAGTGTCGTAGGACCGTTGCTATTCACAGTATATACAAATGACCTTGTGGATAACATTGGAAGGCCTTTTGCGGATGATGCTGTACTACATCGAGAGGTTGTAACAATGGAAAATTGTACTAAAATGCAGGAGGATCTGCAACTAACTGACGCATGGTGCAGGGAATGGCAACTGAATCTCAATTTAGACAAGTGTAAAGTTCTGCAAATACAGAGAAAGAAAGATCCTTTATCATTTAGCTGAAATATAGCAGGTCAGCAACTGGAAGCAGTTAAATCCATAAATTATCTGGGAATAGGCATTAGTTAAAATGGAATGACCATATAAAAGTAATCGTCGGTCAAGCAGTGCCAGACAGATTCATTGGAAGAGTCCTAAGGAAATGCAGTCCGAAAACAAAGGCAGTAGGTTATAGTACACTTGTTCGCCCACTGCTTGAATACTGCTCACTAGTGTGGGATCCATACCAGATAGGGTTGATAGAAGAGAGAGAGAAGATCCAACGGAGAGCAGCGCGCTTCGTTACAGGATCACTTAGTAATCGCGAAAGCGTTACGGAGATGATAGATCAACTCCAGTGGAAGACCCTGCAAGAATGACGCTCAGTAGCTCGGTACGGGCTTTTGCTAAAGTTTCGAGAGCATATCTTCACCGAAGAGTCAAGCAGTATATTGGTCCCTTCTACGTATATCTCGCGAAGAGACCACGAGGATAAAATAAGAGAGATTAGAGCCCACACAGAGGCATACCGACAATCTTTCTTTCCACGAACAATACGAGACTGGAATAGAAGGGAGAACCGATAGAGGTTCTCACGGTACCCTCCGCCACACACCATCAGGTGGCTTGCGGAGTATGGATGTAGATGTAAACCTCCGTTTGTGCTATTTAGAATATACGCTGTTCCTGGTACATCGAGTAAAAATATGAAAGGTGAAGCCGTTCTGTTAACCTTTTGAGACTTAGAATATAACACAGTCATTGTAAGGTCACGCTTCTAAAGCCGCGACAGTTCGAGCAAATTTTTCCAGATCTTCGACTGAGCCACAGTGTAAAACATTGCACAATTTCAAACACGAGAGTGCTGGTATATGGAGTGTGTGACACCGTCACACGCACATATCTTTTGTCAAATCTCATCGTCTACTACAATAATCAGCAATGACAACGTAATTAGAACTTTAAAATACACAGTTTCAAAGAGAAAATATAACGCAGGATCTGTTTCCCGACGTAGTCTTCTTGGGGGAGGGGGGGGGGGGCGGTTAGCTCTCTTTTCCTTTGATTTTTTCTAAATAGACTTCCAAAGTTGTTTTATATGGCGGATAAATTCCAAACAGACTGCTCATGGAGTGTTCAACAGGTTGTCCAGTGTCTATAGAAAACGTCGTTTTGGTTCCCGATACATACCACTTAGGTCCTGATTTCATGTGGCCAGTCTACAGATAAAGTTCAGATCAATCTCGTGCAACATTTGGCTCGTGGATGTTTTATTGGCGACGACAGAAAAACAAGAATGATCAACGTTTACCAATGCAACTACTGCGAATCGTGTTTACTCTTCACGTTTAGCTGCTACCGTTAAAAAGGTCTGTGCTAAACACCGTGCGAAACAAATGAGAAAGATAAACCATTACAGTTTGATTTTGACTGAATTTTCAGCCGATGCCTGGCAGAACGTGACAACAATATCAAACAGGAAATAAATCCAAGTATTCTGCAAAATTATATTTGGTCGTCAACCGTCTTTCGGTTTTCTAGACCATATCCGATGAAAACAATGTCGCTACCACAGATAAAATTACGTGCGAAATACACAAACATTTTTTATACCGAAGTATCAAACATACAAAAAATGACGACTTTTAAAGTGTTTACACAGAAAACTATTACGCTTTCATGTCAGGCATGAACAACAAGAGTGACCACGGGCGAGTTGGACTCTCGTTCTGAGTGTTCAGTACAAACTTAATTATGTATATGGACAGTTCATCCATCCCGGAAATCGAGAATACCGACGGTTTTTGCCTGTTATCTACGTTCATACTGGAAATGTATCGGTACTGGGATTTCCAAGATTTTCGAGAATGTTTAATTTCACGTTTGAGGCCGGATAACAAACGTCAAAAGAAATATTTTTTCCAAGTAACTTCATTACAAATTCTCTATTTCCACAATTTTTTCCGGTGTAGTTTTCCTGTGAAACCTCCCCTCTTGTCAAAATTTATGAGTCTAGGCCAACGGGAAGTGCTCTACTGATTTTGATGAGTGAGTATACGAATCAAAGTGTGTGACAAATAGCAGTATCTTGAACGCATTGACATAGAAGTTTTCATTTATTACGCCGCCAAGAGACTACAGGCCTTAGTATGTGACATAAATGTTAACTACATACGTCTACCCGTTCCTGAGAAAATGGGTTTTTAACAGTCGGATAGACAGACATACAATAAAGTGATCCTACAAGTGACCTGTTTTTACAGACTGTGGTACGCAACCCTAAAAAAGCAAACAGTTTATGTGGAGGTACAGTGAACAACTAATAAAAAAATAAAGTTGAATTTACAGTTTTAGTCTAGTTTCTGTAAGCATAACCGAGGCCAAACAAGAAAACCAAATCGAAATACATTCGCTCAATGAGAATTACTGTTTCTGAGGTATCAGGTACAGATACATTATCTGTTGGTGACAAATGACCAATCGTGCCGGACCGGAAATCAAACTCTGATTTCCCTATTATCGCGGACGGTCGCCTTACCATTAAGCAATCCACGCCCGTCTCCCGACTGACGCACACATCCGTACGTCACAATGTCTAGAGTAAATACGGGATAGATGGCATGATTTTTTCAAAAGCCAGTTCCACAACTTAACACACAAGAACAGCCTGAAACTTTCTATAAACCGCTTTCTCAATTCATAAAGAACAAAAGTCGATTTCGTTTACAAATCGATACCAAATTTCAAACTAGCTAAAAATTCTTAAGAAATGTCACACTTGGACATCTTACCAAGTACCTGGGTTAGATTGCCTGACACGTAGGGGATAGATGCCACGAGTAAATTACAAAAATCCTAATGTGTTTTCATAAACACCACGAAAAACCGCACCTGAGGATTCTTAGGACATCCGCTAAATACTCCATTAACTGGAGGAAAGTTCTGCTAACATGTCTCACTTATCACAAGACATCGGCATTGTTGTCGGTATCTTAGGCTGATAATTGTTAAATGGCGTTTCTGCTTTTTCACGAGAAGTGGTATTTGGCATTGTCAAAGATCCACTCTGCCAACCACTCGCGTTGTAACGTCAGAAAAGACCACTAAACAAAATGGTTCAAATGGCCCTGAGCACTATGGGACTCAACTGCTGTGGTCATCAGTCCCCTAGAACTTAGAACTACTTAAACCTAACTAACCTAAGGACATCACATACACCCATGCCCGAGGCAGGATTCGAACCTGTGACCGCAGCAACAGCGCGGCTCCGGACTGGAGCGCCTAGAACCGCACGGCCACCGCGGCCGGCTACCACTAAACAGCCGTCGGCCAAATATCCGGTGAATTGGCAGCCCTGCAAGAGGCTGTAGCCACGACGATTTCAGTACTGTATCGGTGCTGTCTCCTAATGAGAGGGATGCCAGAAGAGGTTGTGGGGGAACCCCCTCCCACTGCTGCCAGCTCCGGTTCTGCGCAGACGCAGACGCCGTCTGGCGGCGCGCTGCTGCCCGGCCTGCTATCGCCGACCTTCGGCCCATCACACCACGCCGTCCCGTCCTCTCCTCCGTCGAGCCACGTCAACACGCTTACGTAACCTGCGCGACTCCGACCCTGCGGCGCCGGAGGCCGAGGGAACTCCGCGCAGCAACGTCTACTCCACTCTGCTTCAGATTTAGACCCCGAGTCGATAGTGCCTCCTCTCGTGACGCTGATAAGTCGCGGCCGAAACCAAGGAAATTCTTATCGCCGCCAAACAAGTACGAGCGGAGATAACACCACAGTTCTTAGAGGCTTGCGGTGAATGTGGCAACAAGGAAAATGAACATGTAGTGCTGAAATGCAAACTAATCAAGATCTGATCGGAGGAGTAACTATGAGGAAATAGGGGCATTAAATGAAATTGTACGAGATGAGAACAAAAGGATATGCGTGAACATTATTGCAGATATAGCTGTGAAGAGTGAGCTCAGAAAATATTAAGAAAATGCGACGTCCCGAAATATATGACGCAGATGATAAAGGAGTGGCGAATGAAACAAACAATGCCGAATGCGCCGGACAACACACAGCCACACGTTAGTGGGACGCCGGGAAAAGTACGACGAATAATGTGCCAGTGGACATGAAACACTAAACTTAGGGGTGACAACTGTCAGTAAACAGGGAACACAACACGAAACCTACTGGTATATCTCAGAGGGCGTGGCGTCAAAGGACTGTCTAGTTCCCCAGAGTCCTCTAATCTAGAGGAAACGATGGGTCCAGCACCCGTCGTTCTGAAACAATGCTCGTCTCGACATCTAACTACGAATACTGAATATGTATCGTCAGACTATCCAAAATCTCTCTGGAACATCATTTTGCCAATTCCGTTTTGTAAAATAAATTTGTTCTTTGAATTTACTGTTCTGAAATATGTGAAATCGTCACTACAGCATAAATATAGATATAAAATTAGTATGAATATTAATGTCATAAATGTCTATAACATTCTGTTAAATGGAATGAACGATATCTTCAATATAAACTACAGATTGAGGAAAAAAGACGAAAGTAATGAGTAGTAGTACTAGAAGAAATGAGATCCGAGATAATCTTAACATTTAATTAGCTACCAAGAAGTACACGAAGTGAAGGGATTCTGCTACTTTGGACCAAAATAACCCATAGTAGACGAAGTAAGGAAACAAAGCAATGTAGCACAGGTAAAGATAGTATTCCTAGACAAAATAACTCTGCTAGCATTAACAAGATAAGGAAACCTGGACACTCTCCACGTTTTCAAATGGATTACGTAATGGTGAAACAGAGATTCCGGGACCACATTTTAAATTGCAAAATACATCCAGGGGCAGAAGTGGGCTCTGGCCATAACTCATTTGTCATTAACTGCATATTGAACTGACGAAATTGCAAGAAGATGGTAAGGAGACGGGAACTGCACGAGTTGAAATAACGATAGATTTGTGAGAATTTCAAAGGGAACATTAGGCAACCATTGACAAACAGGAACACAACAGAAGACGAAAAGCTTGAGAGGACAGTAAGGACTCGCACAGAAAAGAAGAAAAAGCTCAAAAAAAATCCCTGAATAACGTAAGGTCTATTTGACAGAAAAGGAACAAATAATAATATAGCAAATGAAATGTAGACGTCAAAAAAATGACACTGACAGGATGTCCAGAATCGTAAAGCAGGACGAGATAGGCAAGGACGTAGAAACATGCATAACTAGTTGGAAGATTATGGTGGCCTGACTGCACTTGAACTGAAAGCGCAGGTCGATTGAGAAATCGTCGTTGTGCATATGAATTCATGTCTAAGAACGTCGCTTTGTATTTATTTATTTTGGACCTAGGAAACATTGACCACGTAGCTAGAACTAGTTGTTGTCGTGTAAGCTTGGATCGCGTGGAAACTAAACTTTGTGTGTGTGTGTGTGTGTGTGTGTGTGTGTGTGTGTGTGTGTGTGTGTGTGTGTGAGAGAGAGAGAGAGAGAGAGAGAGAGAGAGAGGCGATTTTGTCTCGTTTATTCGTATAATCCGCCAAAAAATGCTGGTGTGCAGTCGCAGCCTACTTGTTTCACAACAGAAAAACGAAGGGAACTGGCGTTACCTAGCATCAATTCCCGAGGAACAAACAGCTTCAAAAAGTGTGACTTAATTGTTGCGGGAAAGACCACGCTAATGTGCCGAAATGCCACTTTTTTCACTAAATTTTAAGCCAGACGATTATGTGAGAGATTTACTAGCACAGCTGTTGGATATACCTGCCAGGACAGTTCTGATAGGAGATGCTGTGCCTTGTGTGTATCTTCCAGTTCGTTCAAATATTTGTACAGATGGCAAAAGGCAATCAAAAGGAAGCATGGATGACAGGTTTCAGTCGAAGGTTAGTCTGAACGGGGCACTGGAAACGTTTGCGGATTTGACGCACAAGAAACTGAAGATCGTTCAGTCCACAGCGACCCTATAAGAATTAATTAGAGGAATGGGGTGAAAGAATTAAGGATGAGAACAAAATATTTCCGAACTACGTGCAGTGTATTGAAAGTATCAGAGAAATGTATGAGAGGGAAACTGAAGGCTTTTCGTCACAGACTAAGGGAGAATCAATTTGCTACAAATAATCTGATATCAAATAACGTGAAGGAAGTTTCGAAGATGATTTTCTCTGGGAATCTAATCAGGTGTTTGCTCTCTAGAAAGAAACAATGCATTAGCTATTCGCGCTATCTCTAGAAAATGCTATACCTTTTTAAGAAACCAACTCTATTGTCCACTCCCTGAAATTTCAGCTTTAGAAGAGACGGTCCTCTTACCCTGGAGTGTTGAGTGATGTGTTACATTTGTTGAAAGCAAACGAATACGCAACTTCTGACATCGAGCCCGTGTGACTTTTGTCTTTTTGCCGAACTGAACGTCGATGGAAATGAGACGTTTGATGAAGTCGAGGATCGTGTTGTAGCCCCCACACTAATGAAGTAGTAGTTACGGTTCGTGTGCTTCGTTCAGAATGCAAACAGCTGATATTTTATGACTTTGATATTCATATGACAGTGGCGTTAATAAACACAACAGATTCCTCCATAATGAAAGTTACAGTGCTGTAGTAGTTGTTTGGGTCGAAAAGGAGATGGAATCATTATGGCAGTTCATGTATCCGCATCCGCAGTGCATGGCGAAACATAAGTAGCTGCTCTCTCGTGGCGCGTGGCGCATGGCGCATTCGCGAGGGCACAGCAGCAATTGATCACTGTCGTTGCAGGTAAGAATTTCTACCTGGCCTTACACACATTGGGACGGCCGGACCAGAGCAGGGGCAGGGCAGAGTGCCTCGAAGACACATTGCTCAGACGCACCTGTAACTGTCTCATAATGTAGTTCTAAAAAACGGCGTAATTTTGCATTCATCCGCCTCTCCTTTGCAAAGAATGTATGCATTCGTCTGGCTACGGAAAGGCGCTAAGTAGCTGCTTACAGTACCCTCGTTTCAGACGGCGCAGTAAGTTTCGTGCCCTTCGTCGGCGGGTCTGCTTCGTCACCGATGTCATGTCGTTTCGCTCGGGCTCACCTTTATGTAAGTACTTTGATGCTTCCTATAGTAGAATTAAACATACCGTTGGAGGGAAGAAGAGTAACTGTATGAATATCAAGAATTCGGATGGCAAGCCATTAGTGAGCAATTAAGGGAAAGTTGAGAGGTGGAAGAATACATATGGAAGAGCTATACAACTAAAATGAACTTTAAAGCAATATTACAGGGATATTAAAGGTAAGTGGATGTAGCAGACTTCAAGGAGAGTATAATAATTCCAATGCCAAAGAAAAAATTGTTCAAATGGCTCTGAGCACTATGGGACTTAACATCTGAGGTCATCACTCGCCTAGAACTTAGAACTACTTAAACCTAACTAACTTAGGGACATCACACACATTCGAACTGCCACCGTAGCGGTCGCGCGGCTACAGGAAGCGCCTAGAACCGCTCGGACACAAAGGCCGGCCCAATTACAAAGAAATGCTGATTCTGGCGAGTGTGAATATTACCGAAGTCAGTTTAGTAAGTCATGACTGCAAATTACTGACAGGAATTACAGCAGAATGAAAGACTGGTAGCAGCTGACCCCGGGGAAGACCAGTTTGGATTTCGGAGAATACCTGTAGAGTTGGTAGTAAAAATATAAAACATCATGCTTGATACTAGTTTTGACTGCATGAACTGCGTAAATGTAAACGATAAACTCTTTTCCTTTCATCATTTTATTGAGGGGGAGTGGTGTAAGCTAGAAAAAGATCGATGAAGTTTCGAAATTCTGTGTAAAGTTCGTTGGAAGTCGCTAAGTCGTCAGTTTCGCTGCCCCAAGACATTTGCACAGTTTTTAACAGCAATAAGTGCCTTACTGAGTTAAGACTTTAACATAAAATTATTCCTCTTAATGAACAGATTGTGGCAGAATTTACAGTTTTTTTTAATTCCGTCAATAATTACGCAAAATAATGAAATGAAAATGTCACCTCCGGAAGATGTTAGATAGACACCCTTCAACTGATACCGGGTTCCGGGATAGTTAGTAATATACACTGAGGTGATAAAGAGTCGTGGGATAGCTCCTAATATCATGTCGGACCTCCTTAGGCCAGACGCAGTGCTGTAACTTCACGTATTATGGACTCAACTAGTCGTGGAAGCCCTCTGCAGCAATATTGGGCCATGCTGCCTCTACAGCCGTATCGAGCGAGGTGGTGCAGTGGTTAGCACACTGGACTCTCATTCGGGAGGACGACGGTTCAAACCCGCGTCCGGCCAACCCGATTTAGGTTTTCCGTGATTTCCCTAAATCGCTTCTGGCAAATGCCAGAATAGTTCCTTTGAAGGGGCACGGCCAATTTCCTTCCCCATTCATCCCTAATCCGAGCTTGAGCTCCGTCACTAATGACGTCGTTGTCGACGGGACGCTAAACACGAAACTGCTCTTCCTCCGTCTCGTCTAAAACTTCGAAAATACAGTCTGTGCAAAATTTTGTGCACGAACTGACCTCTCAATTTTCATAAATGTTCGTCGAGACTCGTGTCGGGCAATCTGGAGCCCAAATCATTCGCTAGAGTTGTTCAAAATGTTTTTCAAACCAGTCACGAACTGTGGCCCACTGACATGAGATACCGTTGTTTGGGAATATGAAGTCCATGAATGGCTGCAAACGGTCTCCAAGTAGCTGAACATAGCCATTTTCGATCGGTTAGACCGGAGGGGCTAGTACATTCCATGTAAATACAGTACACACCATTATGGAGCCACCACTAGCTTGCACAATACCCTGGTGACAATTTGGGTTCATGGCTTCGCGGGGTCTACGCCACATACTAACCCTATCATCAGCTCTTACAAACTAAAATCGGGACTGATCTGACCAGGCCCCGGTTTTCCAGTCGTCTAGGTTCCAACCGATATGGTCACGAGCCCAGGAGAGAAGCTGCAGGTGGTGATATGCTGTTACCAAATTTCAATGAGCACAGTGTCCTTTCCGTCCAAAAACCGAATAACTGCGTGCAATTCGCACTTGGGGGTAACATCCAACGGGAGCTTCATTCTCAACGGCTGCCAAGCCAAGACTGAGCGCCTCAGCGCGGCGTGCGCATGTTTACACACAGCGCGTGAAGCACTCTTCGTAACAGTGTGACCAACTGCCACACAAAGAGAGTTCTGTACGTACAAAAAAATAGGAGACCTTACTTTTGGGATTACCCTCGTATCTTGTGTGCACGATAGTATCGCCGTCTGCACATGTGCATAGCGCTGAGCCATGACTTTGCCACCTCGGTGTAGTTGCCTAGGACTAATTGCCCCCTTAAAATTTGTGAAAATAAATGAGTGAAACAGGTTCTCCACACAACCTGCGTCGAAACAAGCCTCTCCCGTCTTTCCTTGTTAAAGTAACAGTTTTTTAAGTGTTGAGCCGGTTCGCTGTTAGTACCACTGAGAAGATTACAGCGCACGTGTCAAGGTTCTAGTCGCGCGTGACGTAGAGCTTTACGTTAACGGTTGTGGCTCTCGGCCGTGCGTAACCGCAGCAGCGTCAGCCGTTAACTGCGAATTGCCCATTGCCTGTGTGCGCTATTCGCGCATTATATCGATAACCTTTGCTGCCGCTGCCTGGATTCGCGGTGACTCCAGAGACAAAAGCACGCCTACTGCGCCAGGTCGGCGTCAGCTGCTGCTGTCTGCCTTTTCCGTGGCAAGTTATGACGCACTAGTCATTTTAAATTATCGGAAGTCCTAAATGCAATTTTAACCGAAGTAATAAATATCGGGGGTCTACAAAATATCATGTCACGAATGAGAAAAAACGTTACATCGGACAGACAGGCAGATCCTTTGATGTAAGGTTTAAAGAACACACGTATTCCAGTAATAAGAAAGCGCTAGGCTTACATATGCAAGAAGAGGGTCATAATATTGGTAACATCGACGAACAGTTTCAAATTCCACATGAAGTTACAAAAAGTAAACGATTAGGCATTTTAGAACAACTGGAGATTTATGTTACGAGACGCAGAGAACCTGACAAATTGCTTAATGAACAGAATGAATTTGCAACAGACGCATACTTCAACATTTACGACGATCTGTTCATCTGAGCGGATCGTTTTTACTACATACGTGCTTCAGCTGAGGATGGAGGCTTCCGGCGGCCGAGTATTGCACTGACTAGTGTGGACCGCAGCAGATGTCAACGGCCTCTAAGGCTGAGTAGCGTGCCATCCACCTGCAGCAGAGCACTACACTCGTCGTCCTGCCCGTGTCGTCCCTGCCGTACCAACGGACAACGGCATAAACAGGCAATAGCCGGAAATACAGCGCCGTCGGGAGTCAGAAATATACTCTACAAGTGCTACTACTATTTTCACATTTGACTTAATATTAATAGTGAGTTTGTATATTTTAGGCTTTCGAAAAATTAAGACTATCTTATAGAGGACGCGCGCATCTAGCGCAAAGAGCGTGAACAAAATCTAACGAAATATTTATATCTATATAAGATCGGTATTTTACATTTTATAGGTAGTTTGACAACGCATGAACCTGTGTTCACTGTAGGCCTATGCCGCCTTTAGGTATGAACTATATGTATTTCGCATCAATTCAGTTAAGATTACTAATAAGGCTGGTTAAATATTGCACTTATTTTTATGATTTAATATAGATTTTCTTTTGTATTGTTTTAGAATCTGAAGATGGTCATTGTATGGCCGAAACTGGTTATGACTGAGTCAAACATGTGACTGCGTCTATAAACAAAAAATTTTTACAAAAGAATCAATCACGCACTCCATAGACAAAATGTTTTTTTCCAAAGTAATTAAAGCGCAGCTAATCACGGATGTGCAGTGTGGGCTGTAATTACCGTTTGACAGCGAAGCTTTATAGATAGTCTAATGCGTTGGGAACCGATTTATACTGGAAAATAAATTAGCTCTAATTGTGGCCACTCGGCGTAAATCTGGCGCTGTACAGTGTACACTGTTTGTATGACTGGATCATATCCACGCTGTCATTTGACAAGCCATAACTTGAATGAACAGTATCGCTATTCCGAAGAGAGACTGTGCGCTATTAAAGGAAAATTATGTGAGCGGCAGCAATTACAGTGGTCCATTGAGAGAGTGTTGCCGAGAGAAGGGTCTAAGGAGAGGCCCGATGTCATTAAACAGGTGTGGCACCTGGAAGAGGAAGGCGTTCCATCCAGGTAGGAATTATTGACGAAGTAGTTGTTGCTGTAATTAGCCATGGAGCACGTGTCCCGGGTAGTGCTAGTTCAGTGAGAGAATTGTGCATGCCGCAGTCCACAGTACGGAAAGTTTTGCGGTCTATTTTACACTGTTGTCCGTACAGGACCCAGATGGTGCAGCAACTGAAACATTATGATCCGCGGCAGCTTTCTGATTTTGTTTTCCAGTTTCTGGCACGGATCCAAGTTAATGACATGTGGTCAAAAAAGTGGTTCAAATGGCTCTGAGCGCTAAGGGACTTAACATCTGAGGTCATCAGTCCCCTAGAACTTAGAACTACTTAAACCTAACTAACCTAAGGACATCACACACATCCATGCCCGAGGCAGGATTCGAACCTGCGACCGTAGCATCTGCGCGGTTCCGGACTGAAGCGCCTAGAACCGCTCGGCCACAGCGGACGGCGACATGTGGTCAGGCAATATTGTACGAAGTGACGAGGCACATTTTGCACTACATACCGCAGTGAACACACACAACTGCCGTGTTTTGCATGAAGAGATATTGCACTCGCTGTTCATGACTGTGTGCTGTGGATTCACAACTACCTTCATTCTCGGTCCGTTTTTCCTTGAAAAGAATACACCCAGAGGGGCTGTCAGGTATAACGTGGCACCTGCACATAATCGAGACCTCCTTGTACAGCACGTGATTCCTGCTTTGAAACAGTGTAGCTGTGTGGAAACCACCGCTTTCATACAAGATGCGGCAACACCTAATTTCGTCCGGCAAATGAAATACTTGCTTAATCCAGCCTTCCACGAACATGCTATCTCCAGAGATTTTCCAGATGTATGGCTTGCAAGACCTCCTGATCTGTGCAAGATCATATGATACGAATCCACTTGACTTTTGGCTAAGGGGGTATCTGACAGAAGGCGTTTACCAAGGACACGTTCAGTCTCTCTCTGATATAATGGCCAGTAAACAGGAATACGTTGCCCACATTGCACATTGCATACGAGCAACTGTTCATCAATACCTTTTACGGATGCAGCATCTGGTCAACGTCTACGGTGCTCATACCGAACAGACTGTGTAAGTGGCAGTTAATAATAAAATCAGCCTTATCCCTTTTTCACTTGTTTGACCTTTTCTGCCCGCGTCGCGGTCCTAGTCCATTACATACGGAAACATTTCTATACGTCCTCCTCGCATTCACAGCGCCAGATTTGCATCTGGTGGGCAAAACGAAATAATTTTTCCAGAGTAAATCGTTTCCGCATTAAAGCATTAGAATATTTCGTCGCTATTCGGTAACTGCGCCCCACGTTGGGGATCTGTGAACAACTGCACTCTAACTATAACCATCCGCCACTAGCATCGCCTGCGAGCTGTCTCAAAAAGCTTCCGACACATTATCCGCCAGATAATTTAGACAGGTAACGTAACCATCTCAACGTTTTGGGCCTGTCGCTACCTGTTACTTAGTATCGGCGATTCACCGAGTTGGATGCCTTTTTGAAGAGATTTGCACAGGAAGACGCCAACAGTGTCGCCTCGGTCCTAGTTAGTCAACTTATTACTTCCTTACAGTCATTCAGTAACGCTACAGCTGGGTCGCACAATCCACTAAGAGCGCGCAGCACTTCAGTTGGAACGGCCGGCTGGCAGCGCACGAGGCGGGTGCGTACGTGTTAGCCAGGCCGGGCCGCGGGTCCGGAGAGACGCCTGCGCGACGCTACGGAGTGGGAGGCTGCCGTGAATCAATAGGCGTGACGCGGCACGGCGCAGCCGACCTCTGCACCTTGCCCGCTGGCCACGAGAGTCCCCACACACAGCCGTATACCAGCTATCAGGCGGGCTGCTGGCGCTCGCTGTCGTTATAGGCTACCTTGATACATGGCAGATTCAAAAGTATCCTTGCCATTGGCAGCACTTTGAATTAGGGTCCATAAGGTACAAACTTCGCACTTTAGAAATGGGCAGCAGTACAGTAGCAGGCAATACTGTACTTCCGTCAAACAAGTTTTTGCAAAACCACGTGATGCAGAAATAAGTTCTGATGTTTGTTCTGGAACGGTGCCCTCGATCACAGGATAAAATATTTAAAAAACTGGTTAGACTCGACTGGCACTTTAAAGGAAAATCGCACAATGAAGCACAAAAACCAGAGCTGAAGATCAAGCTGTGAGGTGATCTACAATGACGGGAAAAAATCTTAACACCAAAAAACAATAAATGTAGAGTAATTAAATTTTGGGGAGACATTCGTCTAGGTAACTTATTTAAGTGATTAACAATGCAAGATCATAGGTTAACGTAAACCCGAGATAAGCCATTGCAAATGTGAAAAGCTGGTACATGAATAACCGGTGAGACCGCCAGAATGTTGAGTGTAAGCTTGCAAACGCGAGAGCAGCATGTTCTACACGTGCCAGATGTCAGTTTGTGGAATTGAATTCCATGCGTGTTGAATTTGGTCGGTCAATTCAGGGACGGTTAATGCTGTTTGTGGATAAAGCTGGAGTTGGCATCCAATTATGACCGATATGTGCTCGATTGGAGACAAATCTGGTGATCGAGCAGACCAAAGCAACAGGTGCAAGCTATAGAGCATGTCGGGTTACAACAGCGGTATGTGGGCGCGTTGTCCTGTTGGAAGACACCTCCTGGAACGCTGTTCATGAACGACAGCACAACAGACCGAATCACCAGACTGACGTACAATTTTCCAGTTAGGGTGCGTGGAATAACAACGAGTGTGTTTCTGCTGTCGTACGACAGACCTAAACTTCCTGTGTAGGTCCAGTGCGTCTAGCACGCAGACATATAGGCTGCATGCCCTCAACTGACCTCTTCCTAACCTCTTCCTAACCACCACACGGCCGTCACAGGTACCGAGGGAGAACCAGCTTTCGTCAGAACACAAAACAGACCTCTATATCTTGCCCTCCAACAAGCGCTTGGAAGACACAAATGGAGATGCTTTGCTGTTATTGGATTGCACGCTACAAGGCGTAGTGCTCGGAGCTCTCCTTGAATTAATCAATTTGTAACAGTTCACTGTGTGACAATGGTGCCAATGCTGTTCACATTCGTGCTGCAGATGTAATACGATACAGCAGAGTCATACGCCAAAAACGGTGATCGATCTCCTCGTTAGTGCCACGTGGCCATTCGGGGCCCGGTCGTCATGTGACCGTACAATCTTGTAACCACTAATGCCAACAATCATGTACAGTGGTGACATTCCTTCCAACTTATATAGTATCGTA